>NC_064428.1:32864154-32921654 GCF_023375975.1 Astyanax mexicanus
GTTCCTGCTAAAGATTGTGTGGTAGGGGTGTTTTGGAAGGTTTGATAGCACAGCGTCCAATAACAGCATCCCTCACATTGACAATCAGTCAGGGATGGGTCAAGTGATGCAGCTGGACATGGTATAGTATCTTCAAAAATGTCTTCAAAGCAAGCTCTTAAGACTGCAGCAGTGTGTGGACGAGCATTGTCCTGCTGGAATAGCGCACTGGAGTCTCCTAGTGTCCTAAATTTATTTTCATTGTTTCATGTTTTCTTACGTTCTCTTACTGAACTACTGTTGGTTGAGGGTCTCTCAGAGAGCTTCTTGAGCTCGATTGGCTCTGATTGGTTCTCAGACTCCTAGATTTTGTTCCACAGGAAGAAAGAAAGAAAGACAGCTGAACATCTTCCCTACATCTTTTACACATTTCTGGGAGAAAGGGGGCTTTTGGATGGATGGATGCATGGATGGATGGATGGATGGATAGATAGGTGGGTGGGTGGATGGATGTATGGATGGGTGGATGGATGGATAGGTGGGTGGGTGGATGGATGGATGGATGGATGGATGGATGGATAGGTGGGTGGGTGGGTGGATGGGTGGTTGGGTGGATGGATGGATGGATGGATGGATGGATGGATGGATGGATAGGTGGGTGGGTGGGTGGATGGATGGATGGATGGATGGATAGGTGGGTGGGTGGATGGATGGATGGATGGATGGATAGATTGATGGATGGATAGATGGATAGATGTTGATGTTGTTCTATTGGAAAGAAAGGAAGAAAGACAGCTGAACATCTTCCCTACATCTTTTACACATTTCTGGGGGGAAAGTGGATAGATAGATAGATGGATGGATGGATGGATCTGGTTCTGATTGGTTTTCAGGCTCCTAGATTTTGTTCCACAGGAAGAAAGGAAGAAAGACAGCTTAACATCTTCCCTACATCTATTACACATTATTGGGGGAAAGTAGATAGATAGATAGATAGATAGATAGATAGATAGATAGATAGATAGATAGATAGATAGATAGATAGATAGATAGATAGATAGATAGAGCTTGATTGGTTCTGATTGGTTCTCAGACTCCCAGATTTTGTTCCACAGGAAGAAAGGAAAAAAGACAGCTGAACATCTTCCCTACATCTATCACACTTCTGGGGGAAAGTGGGCTTTTGGAGGGATGGATGGATGGATTGATGGATAGATGATGGATGGATAGATGGGTGGCTGGAATGTAACTAACGATTCAAGGCAGGTTGTTGGTGGCTGTTATTTGGGCTTTAATTGCTTTAAAATTTTAATAAATACAAAAATCTTATGTAATCTGATTCTGTGAGACTCTAAACTGAGTGGGCAGATGTAGATTAGCATGGTAGTGTTTCTATACTTCTATACAGTCAGTTGTGTGTATTCTGTTCATTCAGGGATTAGATGTTGAAATCAACTTGCCCTAATTCACTAGAGTTTATGGGTTTGTGAAAGTGCTCACGAAGGCCCGTTAAACCTGCGCGAGCTTTACGCCAGGCGCCAACGTCGTAAACAGTGTAGCGAGTCTCAGACTTTATGAGGAAAATATGAAGCTGACAGAGAGAGAGGCTACATGTTTGTTGGGGTAGAAATGAGGTGAAGGCCATTGTTATCTTACTTTTATGTGTTCTTTCTTCATATCTTACACTGTACGGACAAAAGTATTGGGACACCTACTAAGAGAAGACCAAGGGCTCTATTGTACACCCTGCGAAAGGCTCGTTGTGATGCTCATTGCTATTTTACACCCCATCAACTCCCCCCCCGTCCCTTTTAGTGCCTTGCACCTGCGCTGTTAAAGTAGCGTCAGAGTTTAGGAATAAATCTAAACTGATGGTTTGGTGTCTGATGGGTCTGGAAAATGAGGTGTGTTCAGATATATATTTGGCGTGTTTCAAACTTGCCGGCAGGAAACACAGATGCGCCACTGACTGATTAAAACCCTGACAACAGTCAACAGTCAGCCGCTCAATCCTATCTCAGCTATGCTGAAGCAATGTGCGCATTGTGTGCCCTCAGCACATATAAATACTCAGCTTTTACCTCAACAATCCAGCTTTTACCTCAACAATAAACAGAATAAAGAAACAGCAGCCCTTAAATGAGCTGCTGGTGTATCTTCTAAGCCTGAAAGCGCAGGTCAGTATCCACTGCTAAGACGCACAAAAGCACTGCACTGTTAAGATACGAACGCGCCAAGGTGAAAACTCACCTGGCTCCTAAAGGAAATGACTCACTAACTGGTTTATTTCCACCATCATTCCATCATTTCCACCATCATGGCTGGCTTTATTCTCCTCTATATAGCCAACACCTGGCATTAGGCATGGTGCCAATAAGTTCATGTCTCTGCATCTGTTCCAGAAAGTACTGTTATTTTGGTAGTACTTCTGTACAGAGACTAGACAAGCTGTATGTGTGCATTTGCACATCTATATCAGCAGCAGGTGCCACTAAAAGAAGGTGCCATTCTTCAGAAGGGGTGTCCTGGTGTTGTCCAACAACGCTACCACAGTTTTAGCATGGCAGTACAGAACTGGCAGGGAGTGTGGGAGAGAGCCGGCAAGCATAGAAAACATAGCAAAGCATTTTACAAACTCTTTCACAGTGTTAGCATGGTAGCCACCAGCCTATTCCAGCACTGCTATAGCATCATTAGCACACTAGCTACCATCAATCTACCAACATCACTACTGAGGCATTAGCACATTGGCTGCTGCACATATCCACCATTAGAACATTGCAGATCATCCTTGGACTACATCACTACTCCAGCATTAGCACTTTTACTACCATCCTTGGTCTACATAACTACTACATTATTAGCACTCTTAGAAAAATAAACTAGCCTGTTTCATAAGCTTTTCATAACGAACTTTGCGGATAAGCCCCCAGAACAGTTACTCCCGTGCACAGAACCATTGTGCCTGGTGTCAAATTGTCACCATAAACTAACCAATAGAAATGCATTATTAAAAAAAAATACTAGAAATACAATTTAGACAGTTTTTTTCCTATATATTTCTGAAATAAACGGTTTTTACATGATACTGACAAAAGTCTGGCCTTTGTCAGTGTACAGTACATTAATAGAGACAGCTACTGCTACTGTATGAGAAGAGAGAAAGAGCGAGGGAGAGAGAGGGAGAGAGAGAGAGAGAGAGAGGGCGGGAAACGAGTGCAGCCTAGTTTGCCATTTTTTTGGCACCCGTTTCCGTGAGCTCTGTGTAGAAGGTGCCAGAAGCTCATCTCTGCCAACCTCTCTCCCTCTGATCCTTTCTTTCTCTCCCGCCTTTTCTCCTTTCACCCATTCTCTCCGTCTTTCTCGAGGGGCTCAACCCCGGCCTCACCCCCGCCGCCTCGACGCGCCCATGTCTTTCTGATGCAACAATTAATGCTTCTTAAGAATGAAGGAAAAAGCAACTATGTACACAGCTATCAAAGCAAGAAAACACATTTCCCTTTGTTTTCGGGTTCACAATGCTTTCATAGAAAACGTGAAACATTCATATGTGTAACATTCATCATTGTGTTGAATTTTATTGTGTTAATAGATAGCATTTTATAACACTTAAAAATTATAGCACTGAGTATTTGGCAACTGAAATTATTCGGCTCAAAATGGCAAAAAGCACGTTCAATATTCAGCTAAATAAAAAAAGTATCAAAAACTTTCTGCATACAAGATTACCTAAATACAATTACTTAATTTATACAATATTACTCAAATAATTTATGATACAAAATATATTATAATTGCTAAAATTTAAATATTTTAGTTAAAACACACATATTACACTGTCTCAACAAATTTATTTAGTATACTACAAATAATATATTACATGCTATCCATGTGTTGAGACCGTGAGACTTGTTCTGTTTACAAAACAAATCTTTAAGATTATGTAAATATTTGAATGTATGTTTTAACTAAACATTTAATTGCAGGAATTATATTGTAGTATTGTATAAATTAAGTAATTGTAATTAGGTAATATTGTATGCAGAAATGAAGTAAAGTTTACTAAAAGAAAGGATTGATTCAGTAAAAATAAATGAAGTAAAGTTTACTAAAGGAAAGGATTGATTCAGTAAAAATAAATGAAGTAAAGTTTACTAAAAGAAAGGATTGATTCAGTAAAAATAAATGAAGTAAAGTTTACTAAAAGAAAGGATTGATTCAGTAAAAATAAATGAAGTAAAGTTTACTAAAAGAAAGGATTGATTCAGTAAAAATAAATGAAGTAAAGTTTAATAAAAGAAAGGATTGATTCAGTAAAAATAAATGAAGTAAAGTTTACTAAAAGAAAGGACTGACTGAAGTTCAGTTCACTTATTTACTCTGTGTAACATTTAAGTTTTGAAACTGAGTTGAAGTTACTTACATTTGTCTGAAATTAAATTTACTTAAAAAAAGCAAATGCAGAAAGTTGCCAAACTTTTTTTAAGTACATTTTACGCGTCATTTTTCCAGTGCAGGCAGGGAGTTTGGAAGAGAGCATTAAGAGCAAGGTGAGCAAACAAACGGCAGGTTTAAGTTCATTTTTGCTCTACTCACATCAATAGAATTTATGTAATCAAGTGTTTACCTTATCACACTCATCACACTTATCACACTTCATGAGATATGAGATGAGGTAAGATTAGCTCAATACTTGGGGCTGTATACTCTTCTAGACAGTGTTTAGCATTGGGCATGGTGTACCATTGTATTGATGGAGAAAAAATATTAGTTTTGAAGATATATGGAAACATATGCAGGGAGAGAAGAGTGGTAAGGCATTTGCTGAAGCTGAGGTGAGTGTGTGTGTGTTTGTGTGTGTGTGTGTGTGTGTGTGTGTGTAGTCATAGACAACACTTTGTTAAGAAGAGCAGAAAAGCAGAGAGGGAATCAGTGCTAGCTGGTGTCTGTGTGAAGAAACGAACCGAGAAACGGATTTAGGCCACTAGAATCTGTGTGAAAAACACAGTGATGATAAAGAGGAGGAGTAGGAGGACGAGGAGGAGGGGGTGGAGGAGTAAAAGGAAGGATAGCATGTTAGGAAGCTAAAGTGTGTGTGTGTGTTTATTTCTGTAATATTAGTTTTAAGCGAAATCTTGGCTTTGCAGTAAATTACAGCCAATGAAAACCAAAAAATCAGTGTCTCAGAATAATTATTAGAATATTATATAAGACCAATTGGTACTTTTGGCAGTGTGGGCAGTGTGCCAAGTCCTGCTGAAAAATGAAATCCACATCTCCATGAAAGTTGTCAGTAGCAGAGGGAAGCATGAAGTGCTGTAATATTTTGACTTTAGACTGGATAATAAAACACAGTGGATCAACACCAGCAGATGACAGACATGACTCTTCATCCATCACTGATTGGTGGAAACTTCACACTAGACCTCGAGCAGTTTGGACTGTGTGTCTCTCCACTCTTCCTCCAGACTCTGATCCTTTAATTTCCAAATTAAATGTAAAATTTTATAATGATGATCAGTGATGGTTTGGAGAGACATGTCATCTGCTGCTGTTGATCCACTGTGTTTTATTATCAAGACTAAAGTCAGTGCAGTATTTTCCTGGAAAGTGGAGATGGGGATTTCATTTTCCAGCAGGATTTGGACTATGATCTATACATCTACACACCGACAGTGGGTATCAGTGAATGGATCAATGAGTACATGATGGTGGTAGATCCCAATGGAAGGAAAGGCTAAGGTATGCAATTATAAGCTGATTTAAGTCAAAAATCTTAAAGATCTCCGTTTAAATATATATGTAGCCGCAAATGTTCACCAACTTAAAACCTAATTTAATTTTATACTAATTGTTTGTTACAAACAAGCTGAAAATGCTGCTGAAGTTCATTCATCCGTCCTTCTTCCAAATCATTTACTGAATTTACACCCAGCCAAGGCGTCACTGGAGGAATTAGCGGCTAGTTTGCACCCAAGTCCCACTGGCACACACTTACACACACACACACACACACACTTCCTGATAAACTGGCACTATCATCTGGACTCTATAACACAGAGCGGGAATGCCATCATACGTTAACCTGGCAATCTGAGGCCTAGGCCTGGACTCCAGACGGAATGTCTGACACACACACACACACATATATTTTTGTACAGTATGCAATACACTGATATCCCAAAAGTAATACCACAGATGGACAGCTTGAGTTATAAGTTATGAGGTGATATCTTGTGATTAAGGTTCACACATTTCTTTGCGTGGCGCCATAGAAGAACGACTTTTGTTTCCATAAACAACCATGTTTATGTTTTAATATAAACTTCATGAATAGTAATCAGCAGTCAGGCATGTGGGTATATGGCGACGGCCATTCCAAAACCACGCCGACAACAAAAACAAGAAACTCAACCAAGCGAGCGCTTAGCGGCTCCGCCCCCACAACCCCATTCATTCTGAGCGATTGGCTTTGATTTAGGCTGGTGCCATGGCAACCGAGTGGTGTCCCAGTAAACCGCGCTTGGGCTGTATCCAAGGGGCAGTGTCGGTTGCCATTGGAGACGGCGGAGCTCGGCTGTTGACATGGCCGCCGTGCAAGAGAGTGGTAAATGGTGTTGGACAAGTGAGGGGTCCGAGCACAGGGTTCAATTACAGAGAGAGAGATGAAGAGTTTAGAGAAATATATGATGGGTTTAGAGAGAGAAATAGTGTAAAAGAGAAAGGTGGTGGACAGAGAGAGAGAGAGGTGTGGGCGAGACAGATTAACTAAACGAGTTGAGAGAGAGAGTGTAAAGGAAGGTATGAAAGAGAAATGGGGTTTGGAGAGAGATGGAGAGAGAGAAATAGAGAGAGTATAAAGAGAGGGATGGAGAGAGGGGAAGGATTTCAGTGTTGTGTGAGATCTATGCAGTATGGCGTTGCGCCCAGATTCTCCTCCTACACACGGAAGAGAGAGAGAGAGAGAGAGAGAGAGAGGGAGTACTGTAATCTGT
Organism: Astyanax mexicanus; assembly: GCF_023375975.1. NCBI lineage: Eukaryota > Metazoa > Chordata > Actinopteri > Characiformes > Acestrorhamphidae > Astyanax > Astyanax mexicanus. Next base: position 32,871,129 of record NC_064428.1, read on the forward strand.
ACTGTATATATAATACTGTTATTTTCAGCAGAAATTCTTGTGAAATGAATATTCAGCCACATGCTCTGGATTGCGAGGGCCTGGTTCGGCTCAGTGAGTCTCACTTTCTTTAACCCTTATTTTACCTAATTTAAAAATGATTCCTTTAGTCAGGAGGGTCTTTTGTTGGAGAAACTGTCTCTACTATAATGAAAAAAATAAAATAAAATGTTTCTCTGGCGAGCTTTTGTTTACATGCCTCCCCTGTCTCTCTCTGTCGCACTTTATTTACTGCTCCTTCTCATTTTCCACCCGTTCTTGGACTCTCTATCTCCTTATAAGGCCGTTTTTTCCGGGCCATGTCCCAATTCACTAGCCGGGGCAGCGGTATTGTATTGAGCCGCGACCCTGACAGTCGGGTATTTTTTTTTTTTCCTTTCTTCTTGGGTTTACTTTTTTTGAGATCAACTGTTCTGCTACAGTTGGGTTCAACAACCCCCTGGGCTGGAGAGCTACTAGTCTGTAGCACTACATCCCACAATTACACTTCATTTTACAAAACAGAATTTTGGCTTGGAAAATATCTGGCCTGTGGCCAAACTTAATTGCCAACCCCTGCCCTAAACAATATATATATATATATATATTATTATTAATAACTAAAATGTGTTCTTTTGAACTAATAAAATATACCTTATTCTGCTTAAAATTTGTATAAACTTTTCTTGAACTTTAAAAACGCTTTTATTGTGGTAATTTCTGCCTCTGCAGTGCTGCAACCTCTCAGGATCAACTGTGCTATATATGGGCTTGGATGATGTTTCCGTGTACTTTGGTACCCAGACACATCACAATATGCAAATCAATCAATCAATAATACCGCCCCCCTGCTGACACTGTCCAACCATCTGCTTCTCTCTGCTATCAGAGGCACACTGCTCAGCCCAATCAGCTCTCCACTCAGCCCCGCCTCTAAACCCATACATCACCCACTGCAGAGAGTTTTATTCTATTGGCAGTACCTCTTTACAGGGACAAGCTGTGTGTGTCCATTTGTACATCTGTGTCAACAATTATAACAATTAAAAGTAGCTAAATGTCATGTTTATAACATTAGAATTGGTGTTCAAAGACATTTGACTATATAGTGTATGTATGTATATTAATGTAAACATAATTATTGGTCAAATTTCAGTATTAAAGGTGTATTAAACTTGACATTTACACACACACCCATACACACACACATAAGTGTGCATACACACACACATACACACATAAACGTGCATACACACACAGGTCACATCTGGCGCGGCTCATGTTTAAGACCTGTAAAATACACAGCCGCTTTTAGACTCAGTCTCTTTACCTTGGCATAAAGACATTATTACTCTATGTGTGTGTGTGTGTGTGTGTGTGTGTGTGAGTGTGTGTGTGTGTGTGTGTGTGTGCATGTGTGTGTAATGTTGTACTCTTTAATTTGAGACAAGTATTACACAGAGTCATCCTGCTAATAACCCTAAATTCACCTCTATTCCCTCCATCTCTCATTCTATTTCTCTCTCTTTCTGTATTTCTTTCTCTTTCACTCTCGTTTCCTTCTGTCAGTCTTTTCTCCATCTGCTTTTATTCTTTCTCTCTCTGTTCTTCTTTCTTTTTCTCTCCAGTCTGTCTATCTTTTTCTTACTCTGTCTCTCACACTTTTCTTTAATTCTCTTCCTCTCTTTGTTCTTCTATATCGATCTCACTTTTAGTGTATTTGTCATCCTCCTTGTTTTTTTTTTTCTCTCACTTATTCTCTTTTTTCTCTCTCTCCCTCTCACTAGTTCTTCTTTCACTTGTTTTCCATCCCTCACTCCCTATTTCTCCTTTCTTTCTTTCACGCTCTCCTGTATCTCTTTCATTCTCTCTCTTTATTTCACTCTGTTTCTTCTTTCTTTAACTTTTAACTCATCTCTTTCTTTCTTTGTCCCCTAGACTTCTTTCGCTCTTTTCTTCCTTCTTTAACTCTCTCTCTCTCTCTCTCTCTCTCTTTCTCTCTGTTTGTGGAAAGAACATGATTTATTTTCCTGCTCAGTGTCTGCCTAGTATTTGTGTTGGGTTTGATCTCACCGACTGACACACACACACACACACACACACACACACACACACACACACACACACACGCAGCCCTCCTGAATGCTGGGTTTATTTGTGTTTCTTTAAGTCTTTGGCGGACCATTCTGAACCTACAGAACCAAGCTGTACCTCACCATACCTCACTATATCTCATCATACCTCACCATACCCCACCGTACCTCACTATACCTCACTATACCTCACTATTCCTCACCGTACCTCACCATCCTTACACTGCTTACTCTACCTTTCCTTAAACCTTCTGATGTAAATGTGTGTAACTTTACTGCCAGTAGGAGTTTTACCCCTGTAACTGGTGATATGCTATACTGTGTTTTATCAGCACTGTACATCCAAATATCTGTGGACACCTCTTCTGATGAAGCTTTCAGCTACTTTAAGTTGCACCCACTGCACTAAAACATTCACAGCTTGTTTAGTCACACGGTGTAGAGATTCATGTCCAATTGGAGCAGAAAAAACATCCTACCTATTGCCAGGTGACACAGTGTTCTCCGGAATGATGGAGCTCCATCCAATAGTTTAGAATGGGAGGAGTCGGGGAGTTAGTGATGTTGTGACATTCTCCTGACCTCTCTTCACTTGTCGCTAAAAGCAATCAAATTCTCACAACAGTGTGACTTGTTGTAGCTCATTAGCTGCAGGTCGCTAGACTTTGCTCTTTAACTGTGACTGGTTAGTTATGTCTTGTTAGTTGTAGGTTGTTAGTCATTGCTTGTTAGTTTTGCCTCGTCAGCAGTGATGTCAGTAACGCGTTACTTAGTAACTTAGTAACTTTTTTTCAGTAACGAGTAATCTAACGCGCTACTATTTCCAATCCAGTAATCAGATTAAAGTTACTTTTTTAAGTCACTGTGCGTTACTCTCTCTCTCTCTCTCTCTCAACCTCATCTCCTCCACACACACACACACACACACACACCGCTCCCTTACCCATTCCCCCTCCGCTCTTCCCCAATCACACGCGTCTCGCTTTCTCCTGTCTCTCTCTCTCGCACTCGGCGTGTCTTTAGTTTCCGCCCGTTTTCGGCCGCGTCCCAATTCACTAGCCAGGGCAGCGGTCTGCCACAAATTTGATTGGCAGAGGAGAGCGTTTAAAGATTTTACACCACACGTGATTGGAAGTTCACTGTGGCGCAGAGCGCACATACCGTAAAGACAAGAAAAGTTCCTGTGCTTTAAATGAACACAATTAAATCCTTCTCAGTAGTTGGGCTTTCTTTATTTTATATATTTTTTTATAAAAACAAGTATTTATGTTTAGTAAAATCAAGAAAGACCATATTTTATTTTTTATTAAAAAATATTTATGTTAAGTTAATTTTTTTATTTTTATTAAAAAAAACGTATTTTTTTAGGAAATAGTTCAACTTAATAGAGATAAATTGTTGCTGTTAAAAATTCATTTTCCAATAAAGGGAGTATTGGCAAAACTGGTTATAATGTTTATGTTAATGCAGTGGGAGGTTGTGTGTCTGCAGCTGCTGAAAGTAACTTGTAAAGTAACTTAGTTACTTTTAAAATCAAGTAATCCATAAAGTAACTAAGTTACTTTTTAAAGGAGTAATCAGTAATCAGATTACTTTTTCAAAGTAACTATACCATCACTGCTCGTCAGTTATGACTCAGTAATAGTTGAGACTCGTTAGTTGTAGGTCATTTGTTGTGACTCATTAATTGCAACTCGTTAGTTGTAGGTTGTTAGTCATTGATTGTTGTTTGTGAATCGTTAGTTGTGACTCATTATTTGTGACTCGTTATTTATGTCTCATTAGTTGTGACTCATTAATTGTGACTCGTTATTTATGTCTCGTTAGTTGTGATTGTCAGTCATTGCTTGTTAGTTGTGGCTGGTTAGTTGTTGGTTATTAATTGTAACTCGTTATTTATGACTCAATAATTGTTTCTTGTTAGTTGTGACTCGTTAGTTGTAGGTTGTTATTCCTGACTCGTTAGTTGTAGGTTGTTATTCCTGACTCGTTAGTTGTGGCTTATTAGTTGTAGCTCGTTAGTCATTGTTTCTTGTGATTCATTAGTTTTGCCTCGAAAGTTGTAGTTTGTTGTGACTCATTAGCTGTGGCTTGTTAGTTGTAGGTTTTTAGTTGTGGCTCATAATTGTAGGTTGGTAGTTGTGACTTGTTAATAAAGACTCAGTAATTGTATCTCATTAGCTGTGGCTCATTAGTTGTAGATTGTTAGTTGTGATTCGTTAATAAAGACTCAGTAATTGTTTCTCGTTAGCTGTGGCTCGTTAGTTGTAGGTTTTTAGTTGTGGCTCATTAGTAAAGACTCAGTAATTGTTTCTCATTGGCTGTGGCTTGTTGGTTGCTAGTTGTAGCTTGTTAGTTGCAGCTCGTTAGTTGTAGCTCGTTAGCTTTGGCTCGGTCAGTGTATTCCTCCCTAGTGTTTGGGAACAGGTGAGCAAGTCAGACTGATATATTCATTTGTTAACATCAGATCTAATTAATTAATGAAATAATTTCCTCTCATTATTTCTCTGAATATGATTTAATGATGTCATTTCCAGGCAGCCTGTAGAAGGTTTACAGTACAGACCACTGACCTACACCCACCTTGTGGGCTTTGGCAGTCGTTACCGTCCGCCCGCCAACGCAAACCCACACACACACAGGCCTTTCAGTGAAGCGGCACAGGTTTTCCCAGCATGCCACAGTTGGAGAGGAAGTGGTCATGTCACCTGGCTTGTTGCTTGGCAACACCTGCTGCCAGAACGTCCTGCTGATCAGGCTGCGGACTCGTTTACAGAAGAGCAAATAGCTGCTGAACACTGAGCTGTTACTGCTGGAGTAATGGATCTGATTGATGCTTCATAGAAAAAGACAGAAAAAAAAATATTATATATATTATATACTATATATTAGTATGTTTGAGTTGGAGATGAACGGCCTTACTTCCAGATTCACTCAAGAGATTCAAGAAAATACAGCTCTACTGGTACAAGTTGCAACATATAGGAAACTTTGTAGTTCTAGAGTTGTAGTTCAGACCGCCCTGCTTAGGACAGGCATGATAACAATAGTTTATGGATGATATATCGTCTGAGAAATTATTGTGATAAATAATATTATTGTTGTCATTTAAGGACCATTTAAATGCCACTGACATAATGATAATAGAATAGCATAACAAAGAAATTATACTCCTTTAAAGACAACACAATTTTAATGAATCATATTAATATATACATTTTTTGAGATCATGTCCATTTATCGGACGATAAATCGCTGATGCAATTATCGTGACAGACTTAGCACAAAACAGGCTAGCTCTTTAACTAGTTATTGAGGGTATGTTTTTTTCTGGATGTCCAGCTCTGCACTGACTGAATGGACCGCGGGTGACAGGGAGTATCAGTGTATGTGTGTGTGTGTCTGTAATTGATTAGGAAGCTGTAATTGCTGGGATTATAATAACAGGTGGTGTGTGGGTGTGTGTGCATGTGTTTGTGTGTATCTGTCTAATCCCGGATCTCATCACCAGGTCCAGGGTTGAAGCTCTTAATCCGGAACAAAGGAAGTGCAAATGTGTAAAAAAAAAACACACACACACACACACACACACACACACACACACACATGCTATCTGTCTATCTGTCTGTTTCTCTCTCTCTCTCTCTCTTAGATATACACTCAGGTGTGGTGGTACAGAGCTTGATAGTGCCTGGAGGTGTGTGTGAGTGTGTGTGTGTGAGTGTGTGTGTGTGTGTGTACTCAGAGAGAGGTTGTCTAAGGTGAACTCAGTTAGGAGTAGGTGTGGTTTTTATTAAGCCAAGCCAGTAAAAGGTCAGCAATTTCACTGAAGACCTATATATATATAAATATATTTATAAATAACTGATATAAATGATTAGTTGTAGATCATCCAGATTCCTTGAAAAATTCTATCATATTTAATTTAAGAATATATTTACAATATGGGTGGCCGGTGTAATGTCTGTGGGGTAAGTTTTTGATGTGTTTTTATCTTGACGGTGGGGAATACAGGTGCACCACTTACTCATTAAAACCCTGACAACAGTCAACCATCCATTCATATCTTCATAGCCATACAGAGGCACCGTGCTGTGATTTTATTCTCGTCCAGAACGACCATCTATGTCCTGTTAGAGAAAAGTACAGGCTGAATTATCTACTGTTTTTCACTGAACTTGTTTTTCGTGGTCCTCCAGTAATTTTAGTCCCGTCCGGACACACATCTCTGAGTGTCGTCTCCTCGTGTTCAATCAAATAGCTATTTGTCCACTGCGGCACACCGTCGTTACTGTACTGTAAAACACATCAGCGAGTGGAAGAAGAAATGGAGGAGCTACTGAACGCGATGTCACGTGACCGAGAAAGCGAGAAAGCCTCCTGTTTTTTTTCAATTGCAGTCTGGATGCAGGAGTTTTATCACTGAGTAGAAGTGTGAAATATTTTTACAGACGTCCCCCTGAGAAATATAGAATACAATAACTCTCTCTAAGATTCTACTTTAGGGAAGTGCACCTCCTGGTGAAAGATCATTGGCTAGACATTGCTAGACATGCCTCTATGATACACTTATGAGACATTTTACCGAGCTGGTGATGTTTGTTTTAAGTATAAATCTCAGGATAAATATTTGTACACTGTGTGTTTTTGGACGGCTTGTCTCTGTAGACTGCCTCTCTGAGTATTTTAAAGTGATTCAAGGCTGCACATTAGGCCCTTTCCTAACCACATCATGTTATTAGTGAAAGTTACAGCCCAGAGCTATTTGGACCCGGTTCAAGCCAACCATGCAGGCCCGAGTGCACCGCCCCCGTGCCAGTGTTGCGGTATTTTGGGCTTAACTGGCAGCAATTGAATTTAGTGGAATTGAATTCAGCTGAGCCTTAATTTGAGTTTGCACAAGCAGCGTTATGAGGAAACGGGTCGAACGTAAATCAGCGGCCGGGATATTGACAAGTTACGACCTGAAGACGGAGGGAGAGAGAGGAAGGAGAGAAACGGAGGACCAGGAAAGAATGGAAGAAGTGGGGTTTGAGGTGAAGAAGACAATAAAAAGAGTGTATTCTAGGAAAGAAAGTGAGTAAAAGTGGGAGATATAGACAGAGACAGAGCAGAAAGGGAGGGAAAGACGAGTGTGTGTTTGGGTGAGAGTGTGCGTGTGTATGTGTGTATGTGTGTGTGTGTGTGTGTGTGCGTGTGTGTGTGTTGCTCTGTGGGTTTTTTGAGGTCACAGTGCAGAATATCACACTGGAATGTGGAATGCTGAAACACTGCCAACACAAACACACACTACACACACACTTCTCACACACACACACACACACACACACTACACACACACACACACACACACACACACACACACACACACACTACACACACACCAGCTCCTCGACTCCTCATCTCAAGGGAGGTCTGTTAGTCATGAAAAATGTAGCGAATGATTCATTTGATTGATACCATTTGAGCCATCAGACAGTATTAGGTATTAGTTCAGTTTAGGTTCAGTGTAGACGAATCAACAAGAGTCGACTCACTGATTCAGTGAGTGAATCCTTAAACCCCATTTTCTTAGAGTGTTTTTGAGTCACTTTTAGACTTTCTCGTGTTTTTCTCAACTGTTCTCAACTGTCTCGTGTTTTTCTCTCGTGTTTTTCTCAACTGTCTCGTATTTTTCTCAACTCTCTTGTCTTTTTCTCTCATGTTTGTCTCAACTCTCTTGTCTTTTTCTCAACTTTCTCATATTTTTTCTCGGGTTTGTCTCAACTCTCTCGTTTTTTTCCTCAACTGTCTCGTGTTTGTCTCAACTTTCTCGTATTTTTCTCTCGTGTTTGTCTCAACTGTCTTGTGTTTGCCTCTCGGGTTTGTCTCAACTGTCTCGTGTTTTTCTCTCGTTTTTGTCTCAACTCTCTTGTCTTTTTCTCAACTGTCTCATGTTTTTCTCAATTGTCTCGTGTTTTTCTCAACTCTCGTCTTTTTCTTTTTTTTCTGTTTCTTAACTCTCTCAACTTTCTCGTATTTTTCTCTCTTGTTTTACTCAACTGTCTCGTGTTTTTCTCAACTTTCTCATGTTTTCTCTCGAATTTTTCTCAACTGTCTTGTGTTTGTCTCAACTGTCTCATGTTTGTCTCAACTGTCTTGTGATTGTCTCAACTGTCTCATGTTTGTCTCAACTGTCTCATGTTTGTCTCAACTGTCTCGTGATTGTCTCAACTGTCTCATGTTTGTCTCAACTGTCTTGTGTTTTTTTAACTGTCTCGTGTTTTTCTCTCGAGTTTTTCTCAACTGTTTCGTGTTTGTCTTAACTCTCTCGTGATTGTCTCAACTGTCCCGTGTTTGTCTCAACTTTATCATGTTTTTCCCTTCAAGTTTTTCTCAACTCTCTCGTATTTGTATCAACTGTCTCGCGTTTGTCTCAAATGTCTCGTGTTTTTCTCAACTGTTGCGTGTTTTTCTCAACTATGGACACATAGTATGATCTAGTAGATATATCTACGATCGTTTGCAGCACATTGCTGTGCGGATTTGATTGCATTCAGAGACAAGAGTATGCGGTAGAATGGTCAGGAAGTTGATTCAGTGATTTGATTTTTTTTGCACTTTTTTGGGTCACTTTTAGACTGTCTTGTGTTTTTCTCAGCTTTTCTCAACTGAGGTCAATGATGCAACATGTCATGATGATAATGATGCAATCTGTGCATCAATTTTCCGGTAGATACAGTGTGATTTTTGTCTTTTTTTCTTTGTATTGAGCAGCAAAAAGTTTTGAAAAAATAAGTAATTTGATATTGCACATTGTACATTATGATATTGGTGCTGAAATGATATATTTCGTAGCTCTTAACTGAATGCAATCAATCCCTTACAGCAATGCTCCTCCACAATTTAGTGTAAAGTCTTCTCTGAACATTAGAGACAGTTACTGCAACAAAACAAGAATAAACTCAGTAGAAACAGTGAAACAGTGACTGAGCAGCCGTCCCTCAGATCTGAACTGATACGCACAAATACACGTGTACAGATACATACACAGAACATGTGTTCTCCAACACAAACACACACACACTCACACACACACACACACTGATTCTCTCAGTGGAGTCATTGATGAGTGACCTTTTCCCCTCCCCGTCATAAGCCAAATATTTTTTATATCTGAAAAAGCCAAGAAGGAACACCTTTAACAAATCAGAACAGATAAAAAAGAGAGGGAAAAAAAAATCTCTTCCTGCCAAGAAAATGTTCCATGTGTCCTTAATGTTAAGGCCAAGCAGAAATCAGAGTCAGAGCCCACATTTGCTATTAATTTAACTGTTCAGAGAGCAAGCTGTGAACCAGCAGGATCCCGGACAGGTAGAGAGGGATGAAGAATGAGAGAGAGAGAGTGAGAGAGTTAGAGTTGATAGAGTTTGATAGAGCAGATTTCATATGTAGCTCTTTTCTCGCTTGGCATACAGTAGACTGTCATAACAGTATTATGTATGTGTTATATATGTTAACATATTTCGTCACTGTTGTCATCATCTGTCCAACAAACCCAAAAAGATTAAAAAAGTGTCTTTTTTCCAGTATGAATCTATAATATACTTTTTAACACACTTTAACATTCTTTTTAATGAGATTAATACATATGGGACAGTTCTAATCCAGTATGAATCTACAGTGTGTAAACTTTTAAATGTTGATTTTTTTTTATTTAACTTTTATAGTATGATAGTAACGAAGAGATAATATGAGTTGATAATTTGGTGGTATGAGTTAAATCCAGTATGAATCTGCAGTATGTGCATTCTTTATAGTATGGCTGTAGAAACTGTGAAGAGAGTTGAATCCAGTATGAATGAGTTGCTTTTTACAATATTACAGTAATATTTGTGAAATATTGTGGAGTGAGTTTAATCCAGTATGAATTTCTAGTTTGTCTGTTTTTATTACAGTATTACAGTAATTATTGTGTAACAGTGTGGAGTGAGATGGATCCAGTGTGAATCTGCTGTATTGCTTTTTTTTTTTTACAATATTACAGTAGTAATTGTGTAACAGTGTGGAGTTAGTTGAAACCAGTATGAATCTGTAGAGTGTTACTTTTTATTGTACAGTCGTTATCATTGTGTAACAGTGTGGAGTGAGTTGGATCCAGTATGAATTTCTAGTTTGTCTGTTTTTTTTTTACAGTATTACAGTAATAATTGTGTAACAGTGTGGAGTGAGATGAATCCAGTGTGAATCTTTAGAGTGTCGCTTTTTATTGTACGATAGTAATCATTGTGTAACAGTGTGGAGTGAGTTGAATCCAGTATGAATCTTCAGTGTGCATTTTTTTACAGTCCAACAATAATAATTGTGGGGTATGTTTAATCCAGTATGAATCTTCAGTGTGTATTTTTTACAGTCTGCCAGTAATAATTGTGGAGTAAGTTTAATCCAGTATGAATGTAGAGTATTTGTAAAGTGTTTTTTTTACACTGGGTATTTATTTTGTTGGGTTTTATCTTCTGAAAAGTAGCAACTCTGGAGTACAGTTATTCCAGCATGTGTTAAGGATGAGTCTGATTTTCCGTACCTGTCGTTCTGTCTGTCCCGCAGAGCGAGGGATGAGTGAGCTGCAGCTGAGAAAGATATTACTGCATGTGTGAAACAGACAGACAGACAGACGGACAGCTATTACCATGTGTGGGAATGAGTAATGCACTCTCAGGCACGGCTATGAGCAGCTCCTTAAACTGCAGGCAGCACCACATGACCCCTAGTTAGATTGGATATGAGTGATTTATATATTTTCCATATATACATGATCTTGTTTAAAGCTACGTTTTGTAGCAATTTTAATCTGAAATAGCAGCTTCAGGACTGTGTTGATTGTAACGCTGCTACTGCACTGTGTATCTTTGGTGGAGCTGCTCGTTTCTACCAACTCAGTCCACATGTTTCTCTGACCTCAGATGCTGATTTTAGATCTCTCAGCTTGTCCAGAAATGCGTGTGTTCAGCCGTGCACTAAACGACACTTAAAGCACCATTTGCATTTGCTGCAGTGGATTAAAAGTTAATTATACTACAAAACTGTAGGGAAAGCACAAGAGATATCGAACAGTGGAATTGTGTTCTCTGGTATGATGGTGCTCTTATGGCTGAAGCTCCAAGAACTAGTAAAAAGTCTTTTCTGAATAGTAGATACAGTTACTCCAACAAAAGCAGGATAAATGCTTTTTTTTAAAAAGACTTTACTTGAGCAGGCGTCCCAATACTTTTGTCCATATAGCGTTTGTACATCTCTGGAAAAAATGAAGAGAGCACTTCAGTTTCTGAATCAGTTTCTCTGATTTTGCTATTTATATTTATATGTTTGAGTGAAATAAAAATATTGTCATTTAGAGCATTTATTTTGCATATTGCAGAAAATGAGAAATGGCTGAAATAACATAAAAAAGATGCAGAGCTTTCAGACCTCAAATAATGCAAAGAAAACAAGTTCATATTCATAAAGTTTTAAGAGTTCAGAAATAAGCAATATTGGTGGAATAACCCTGGTTGGTTTTTAATCACAGTTTTTTTTTTAATGCATCTTGGCATCATGTTCTCCTCCACCAGTCTTACACACTGCTTTTGGATAACTTTATTCTACTCACTCCTAATGCCAAAATTCAAGCAGTTCAGTTTGGTTTGATGGCTTGTGATCATCCATCTTCCTCTTGATTAAATTCCAGAGGTTTTCAATTTGGTATAATCAAAGAAATTCATTATTTTTAAGTGTTTTTTTATTTTTATCCAGAGCTTTATATAGTATAGTTCAAGTTTTAGCGAAGCTGAGTAGATCAGATGCAGGATGCATGATGAATGTGATGGTCATCTGCCCTTATTTAGAGCAAGTCGTCTCCTGGGTCAGTGTGTGTGTGTGTGTGTGTATCAGCTGTGTCCTCCAGTAGATATGTCATGTGTTTGTATCGTACACATGAGGTCCTGATCTGGACTTATGCAGACACACACTCATCTGTTATGTTTTTATTTATGTTTTACACTGTTTTGTCAGGTCAAGTCAAGTAGTTTTATTGTCAATACTGCATATGTACAGGACATACAGAGAATTGAAATCACGTTACTCTCCTTCCCAATTTTACAGCAAGTACAGATAATAGATATAATAAAGGAGAATGGGAGACACTATGTGTACAATACAGCAGGGACACAAATAGACATACATGAGACAAAAACAAGGTGCAGTGGTGTGGGGGAGGAATAGATATATAAATATAAGTAAAAATAAATAAGATATATAATCTAAAAGAGTGGGAGACACTAAATGTACAAAACAACAGAACACAATAAACATACGTAAGACGAAAGACAATAGTGCAATATTGATGGTGATTGAGATGGAATGACAGTATAAATAGTATATAACAGTAGTGCAAATAGGGTATATAGTTTAAGGCTTGTAAAGTGAATGAGTGCGTAAAGTACTTAAAGTTCACAGTTTTACAGTTTTATATAGGCTTTACATCAGAGCAATGTGTGGATTTGATTGCAGTCAGCCTTTTAGAGGTTGAACATTGTGTTCACACTTGTGATAAATGTAGACAAAATTTAGTTTTAGAGATTTGATCACAATCTGATCACACCTGGTCACACCTGATTACACCTGGCTTTTCATATGGACTTTAAAATCCTGAAATCCTAATCTTGGAGTTCATGCTTTCAGTTAACAGCTGTGCTGAACTCGTCAAGAGTTAATTAATTAATAAATTTGAGTTTGAGAGCATCAGTTGAAGTAAAGTAGTGAAGAGGTAGAGTTACAGGTATACAGTGAATAACAGCTCTATTTGATTAATGTTCTAATCCAGATTATGAGAAGCAAGAACTACTCAACTCAGTAAAGAAGAAAATAAAATACTTTAAGTAATATAGGTCCAAAGACCATTAAAATCGTTATGATGAAACTGGCACTCATCAGGACCTCCCCAGGAAAGGAAGAGCGAGAGTTCTTTAGAAAGTTATCAGCCTCAGATACCGCTTAAAGTTAACAGCTCCCCAGATAAGAGCATCTAAATGCTTTTTTACAGAGTATTTTGATTTTGGTTTAGTGTTTAACACTTTTTAGTTACTACATTATTCTTTATGAGTTTATTCATAATCCAGATCACTTCACTATTCATTTACAATGTAGGATAAAAATACATAATATATCAAATATTGTGTTACTGTAGATTGCTTTTTACTCTATCTACACAAAAAAAAAACACAAATATTAAAATATTAAAACTTTCCTGCTTTTGTTTTATATAAAATAAGTTCTCTCTGAGAGAAGTTGGTTAAACTGATCATCTCTAATGTATACAGGACAGAAAGGATTACATGGGGAATAGGACACACACACACACACATATACGGACACACACACACATACGGACACACACACACACACAGATACACACACAGGCAGCAGAGCAGAAGGATGCAGAGGAGTGAATGGCCGTGCTGACCCGACTCCACTGCCTCATGTGATCTCCCTATTAAACTTGAACCAGATGCTTCAGACACAACAGCTGTGCACCGAGTGTGTGTGTGTGTGTGTGTGTGTGTGTGTTGGGCATGAGATATAAAAGGTGTGAGAAAAAACTTCAAGGCTGCCCTCGCTAAAAACAGGCGGAGAGCCGGACCCCCGATCATGTGACCTCCTTCAACCCACACACAGCTGCCGCTCCGCACAGTTTACCCAACCTCTGACCCCCGGCACGCTGCGGTTAAGCCTGCGGGAAAAGCCCACCCTCACACACACACACACACACACACACACACCAAACACACACCCCACACACAGCTTTACTAACCTCTGACCTCCGGCACGCTTCCACACAGCCTTCAGAGAAAGAGAGAGATGCTGACAGAAAGAGAGAGAGAGAGAGAGAAAGAGGGATGCTGACAGAGAGAGAGAGAGAGAAAGAGAGATTTATTAATTATTCGTTGCTTATTATTACACATTTATAAAGTCTCCACACTCTTATTTCCTAAATTAAGTATCATTCATAATAATTATAATTGTTAATCCTGTAAATTAAAAAAGTTCTGTTGTTGTAATTTTATGTATTTAGAGAGAGAGAGACTGATAGATAGAGAGAGACTGAAAGAGAGAGGGTGGGAGAGAGGAAGAGACACAGAGAGAGTAAGAAACACTGAAAAAGAATGAGAGAGAGAGACTGAAAGAGAATGAGAAAGGGCAAGAGAAATGGAGAGACAAAGGGAGAGAGAGAGACAGCGAGAGAGAGAGAGAGAGAGAGAGAGAAAGGGAGAGAGACTGAAAGAGAGAGGGGAAGAGACAATAAAAAATATGAGAGAAAGAGAGAGAGAAAGGGAGAGAGACACTGAAAGAGAATGAGAAAGGGCGAGAGAAAGAGAGAGGGTGAAACTGACAGAGAGAGGAAGAGACACTAAAAAATGAGAAAGGGTGAGAGCAATGGAGAGAGAAAGGGAGAGAGGGAGAGAGAGAAAGAAAAAGAGAAAGAGAGAGAGACACTGAAAGAGAATGAGAAATGGTGAGAAAAAGGGAGAGAGAAAGGGAAAGGGATAGAGAGAGAATGAGAGAGAGAGAGAAAAGGACAAAGAAAGAGAGAGAGAGAGAGAGAGATACAATCATTTGAGCTTTAAAACATCTATTGAGACATTACAGTACATCACCTTGTCCCACAGTCTGTGTCATTCCATTACATGATTATGAAATCGTATGATTATGACACTACAAAGCATCATAATGTCACAATACTGTGACATCACAAAATTGTTACATTATTACATCATGCAATTAAGACATGATATAACATTAACAGACCTCATAATGCCAGCTGTGTGACTTCACACAAATGTGACCTTACACAGTCATTCCGTAATGCGATTATAACATGAGTTTAGACACTCAAATAATGCAAAGTTCATATTCATGTTGTAAGAGTTCAGAAATCAATATTTGGTGGAATAATCCCGGTTTTTATCACAGTTTTCATGCATCTTGGCATCATGTTCTCCTCCACCAGTCTTACACACTGCTTTTGGATTTTGGATAACTTTATGCTGCTTTACTCCTGGTGCAACAATTCAAGCAGTTCAGCTTGGTTCGATGGCTTGTGATCATCAATCTTCCTTTTGATTATATTCCAGAAGTTTGTAATTAAGTAAAATCAAAAAAAAATTCCAGCTGTATATAAGGATGTTTTGAGCCTGGCGTTTAAACTGGGAATTTTATTCAGTACGGAATTTCTTTAAGCAGAGCGAGTCTTAATC
This sequence comes from Astyanax mexicanus, assembly GCF_023375975.1. NCBI lineage: Eukaryota > Metazoa > Chordata > Actinopteri > Characiformes > Acestrorhamphidae > Astyanax > Astyanax mexicanus. The sequence goes on from NC_064428.1 coordinate 32,886,511, forward strand.
AGCCCCGAAAATGCTCAGAGCATTCGGATGAACCACTCAGCCGATTTGAGTGTGTGTGTGTGTGTGTGTGTCTGAATTTGTAAATATGCGGTTACAGTAATTGAACACAGCTTCACTTTCAAAACACACACTCATTCAGACGCAAGGCGATGAGTGGGATAAGAGTTAAAGCAGTGTGTGTGTGTGTGTGTGTGTGTGTGTGTGTTTACAGACCTTTTCAGCACCAGTGTGCCTGATGTTAGTCTTTCCTTCTATCTCTACAATCCGCCTAAATGATTATGGCTCCATCACGGGCCTGTGTGTGTGTGTGCGTGTGTGTGTGTGTGTGTGTGCGCAGTCTAATTGAGTTAGATTGAGTTAGAGCAGTATTTAGGTTGAGCGCTGATTGATTGAGATTTGGGTTGATTTGGAGCCGTTATGCAACTAAATCTCTGTGTAAGACCCTAAAGACCTAAAGCCTGACCACATAAACACACACACACACACCCACACACACACACACACACAACCACACACACACACACACACACACACACTCAACCGCATTTAATACTAGCCTCCAGAAAACAAAACCCACATCCATATACACACACTTACCATCTCATATATACTGAATACACTGAATAAAGCATTGAATTTAGCTGATTTAAATGTGAACATTATTTCCATATGACTCCAGTACATTACATCAGCTCTGCTTTCTTGGTCTCCATGTTTACTTTTGGCAGTCAAGTGGTTGATGTAATGAGTTTAATTCACGTTTAAATGACACAACTGTGATTAAATGCACCTCGTTTTCAGTGTATGTTGCCTAACAATAAAGCAATGAAGGGAAAAATCCCGAATTTACTCGTATGTATTTTACAGGTGTTGGACAATGAAACTGAAACACCTGGTTTGAGACCACAATAATTTATTGTGACGACGGACAGTTCTGGTGGAAACAGGAGAGTTGAATTCTGCGTGATTTGATCAGCCGTGGTTTTATGTTTTTTGGATACAATCCGGGTTAGCACCCGAACATCCCTTTCAGACAGCTTCCTCTTACAGCGTCCACAGTTAATCCTGTTGGATGTGGTTGGTGCTTCTTGGTGGTATGCTGACATTACCCTGGATACCGTGGCTCTTGATGCATCATAAAGAGTTGCTGTCTTGGTCACAGATGCTCCAGCAAGACGTGCACCAACAATTTGTCCTCTTTTGAACTCTGGTACGTCACCTATAATGATGTGTGCATTGCAGTATTTTGAGCAAAACTGTGTTCTTACCCTGCTAATTGAACCTTCACACTCTGCTCTTACTGCTGCAATGTGCAATTAATGAAGATTGACCACCAGGCTGCTCCAATTTAACCATGAAACCTCCCACACTAAAATGACAGGTGTTTCAGTTTCATTGTCCAACCCCTGTATCTGACTCCTTTGTGTCTAAAGTGTTTTGGGCCTTAATTTCCAATATCTCAGCTACCTTCTTTGATCCAGACCAAAATATAAGGTAAAAGAAGTTGTGAGCCAATGTCAAGGCCAAAGAACCAAAATTTGGACTGACCAGAAGACGCAATCTTAGTCCAGATCATTTATTTTCTGTACGTTTTGAGGTGTGGCCTCCTTGGATCACAAAAATGAGCCTTAGGTATGTTTTGAGTTCAGTTGGGTTCAGCCTTGTGTTTGTGTTGCCTCTTCGCAAGCTGATTGGCTGGACATGGTGGCCTTGTCAGGCCTCTTGCTCTGAGGGATGGGCCCCGTTGTTGGAGAATGCGAAGAGTGCATCTTATAATCTGGTGCGCCTTATGTATGAATTCTATCAGTCAGGTATTAAGGAGCAGTAAAGCCACTCTACTGAGGTACAGAGATATACAGGAGTTTCAGTTTAGTTCTCCAGCTGTATTAGCATTAGCCGCTAACCATGCTAAAAGCTAGCTCTTTCGTCGGTCAGAGGTGAGTATATTATCCTGTATCCTGCTCCTAACCCTGTCTAGCACTGCTGGAGCAGTATTAGCATTAGCTGCTAACTGTTGTAAGCGCTAGCTCTTTCACCGTCCAGTGGTGAGTATTATTGGACTGTAGTCTGCGGAACTGTGGGACAAACCGATAGATAATATCGCCCTAGCTTACCGGAACACTTAAGATTCCTCAATGGTTAGCCGCTTATGCTAATGCTCATGATGCTAATGCTGCTGCTCCCAGCCTTAGTGTAAATCTGTAAAATTCAATTCAATTCAATTCAATTCTCAAGCTTTTGAATAATGTCTCATTACAATTTCTGTAATAAAATGGTAAATAAATTAACTTTAAAAGGAAATGTTCTTTTAAAGAATCAGTTTTGTTTACTAAGCTTAGCTTTACTTAATTTAGTTATCTAGCTACCCCCCTCCCACCACCATCACCACCACCATGCGACAAGACCTGCTGAAATAGAAGGAAAATATGGCGACACCCCTGTTCCTTACTAGTGTCACATAATGCGCCTTATAATCTGGTGCGCCTTATAGTGCGAAAAATACGATATTTAGAATTTTATTTAGTTGTATCTTTTGCTTTCGTTTTTTTTTCTGTAATTGTAAGAACTAGAGTAACTCAATTTCAATCCTCTGTATTTCCTGTACATATTATGCAGTATTGACCATAAAACTACTTGACAAAAAACGGTAACACTTTACTTGAATAGTCCATTTGACGGCCTCATTGATGCTCAATTGACATTCAACTAACTTCCAACTGAATGTCTATTAACTGCAACTTAACCATATGTTGAATATAAATGATTCAAAATATAACATAACCCTATACCCAACCCTAACCTTAACCTTAACCATTAATCAACCATACAATCTAACCCTAAACCTAGCCCTAACCTTAACCATTAATCAACCCTACAATCTAACCCTAAACCTAACCCTAACCTTAACCATTAATCAACCCTACAATCTAACCCTACACCTAACCTTAACCTTAACCATTAATCAACCCTAAAATCTAACCCTACACCTAACCCTAACCTTAACCCTTAATCAACCATAAAATCTAGCCCTACACCTAACCCTAACCTTAACCTAAGCTTACAATCTAACCCTACACCCAACCCTAACCTTAACCATTAATCAACCCTACAATCTAACCCTACACCTAACCCTAACCTTAACCTAAGCTTACAATCTAACCCTACACCCAACCCTAACCTTAACCATTAATCAACCCTACAATCTAACCCTACACCTAACCCTAACCTTAACCATTAATCAACCCTACAATCTAACCCTACACCCAACCCTAACCTTAACCTAAGCTTACAATCTAACCCTACACCCAACCCTAACCTTAACCATTAATCAACCCTACAATCTAACCCTAACCTTAACCTAAGCTTAAAATCTAACCCTAAAATTAATGCTAAAATGTTTTTTTTATTATTTTTTTTATGAGCAGCAGAAGAAGAAGATATACAATACAGCTACTCAATGTTAAGATTAGAGTTTAGGTTAGAGTTGAATGTAGGGTTATATTCAATAGAGAATCATTTACTTTCAGCTTTCAGTTCAATTGCATTTAATATACCTGGAGATGAATGTAAGTTGAATATCAGTTGAGCATCATTAAATGGACCATCCAAGTAAAGTGTTACCCAAAAAACTATGACTTCAAGTCATTTTGGAGCAATTCTTTTTGGTCCATCCAATGTGAACATTGGAAACAATGTGTAAAAAGTGGGGAAAAGTGAGAAATGAAGACTTTGTGTGGCATTAAAATAGAAGTATGAAATCATAGGTAATAAAATATTCTCTTTGGCTGCGTGAAAGACAGATTTAGCAAAGAAGACAGTGTGAAGAAAAGTGTGGGAAAGAGACGGAACCGGTGTCTCTCTCCTCTGGTGGACGAGTCTCTCACTCTCTCACTATATGTGTGAGTGTGTATCATAGAAGATAAATGAAGGGAAATGAAGGAGTGTGAGATTTGGGAGCGCTGGGAGAAGTCTGTGGTTTTGGCTCGTCCGCTGGCGTCAGACAGATGCTGCCATTTTCTCCTGCAAACTGCAAAAATGTACACCCACAGAGAGAGAGAGAGAGAGAGAGAGCACTTCAGGTAAAGAGACGGCGTGGGGGTTGGAGGAGCCGTCCAGCCGTTTCTCTTTTTTTGTCCGACTCTTTCTTGTCGGGCCATGTTCTTGCAGTGGGGTTTTGGGGGATTTTTTGAAGTGCAGTATGGCTCTATTCTAGACTGGAGTCAAATACCACACCGGTCTGAGAAGGAGAAGAACGGATGGGTGGTATTAATGTGTTAATATATACAGAATATACGGTATATATGTGCATAAATATTGATACACCTCTTTATTTAATGTTCCTTCTAAAAATCAACAGAATTAAAAAGAGTTTATGATTCAACCCGGGCTTAAAACTCAATGAATTCTCAATCAAATGTGAATGGGATTGATTTCTGCAAGATTTGTTTGTCTGTACGCATGGACAATTCTAGCCAGAGGCCGTCGGTCACGATACAATAATTATTTATAATTGTATTTTTTCCATCTATGATGTATTCGTATACATGTGACACTGACCATCCCTGCTAAACCTAATATATTTATTCTAAAAACTGAGGTGTTGAGTCACTTTTCACAGGAGTTCTTCTTCTGGCCACGTCACGCATTTTCACGTACTCACGTCACACGTACAGCCTCTAAAAGAGGATCTGGCTCAGTTTTACTGAACGCGAGCAGCTGGTGGAGCAATGGAGACTTCAGAAGAGGAAACTCAGAGCTCAGTAGCTCATTCACTCATATAGTAAAACCAAAGAAACGAAGGAGTGAAGATTCTGACTCAGCGCTCTCTCTCTCTCTCTCTGACTAATACATAACCTGGATTCGGATTCATCCGCTTTAAAAGGAGATCGCATCACGCCCACCCAGTTTAAAATGATTCTTCTTCCGCATGCTTGGTGCAATTACCCATTCTCACCAGAGAGGGCACTAAATCCCCCAAATCCTAAAACTTAAGGACATCAGCTTTAAAGTAGTTTAATTTAATATAGCATTTATTAAAAGGGGTGTCCATAAATATTTGGACACTTTATATAAAGATTGATTAGAAAACTCCTCAGCCGTAACACACACCAAGTATGACCACACACACACACACACACACACACACACACACACACACATACATACTCACAGTCAGAGTAGTGTAACATGGAGTGTGTGTGTGTCGCTCATCAAAGACCTTGAAGGAAGTGGATTTTAGAGAGTCATCTACATGAGTACACTCAGGCACACACACGCACACACTCACACACACACACACACACACACACACACTCACACACACACACAGGCAGGTCATTGAGGATACGGTTCCTGCTTCCTCTGGCCTCAAACAATGGCAGCTCTATTACTGCCCTGAAAACAGAGAGAACGAGGGAAAGAAAGAGGGCGAGAGACAAAGACACAGACAGACAGAGAGAGAGAGAGACAGAGAAAGAGAGAACAGTAGAGAGAAAGAAAGTGAGAGAGAGAAAGAGAGAGAGAGATCCTTTTACAGCAGCTAGACCATTAAGCATCCATGGACTGCCCTGCAATTAGTAAATGCCACAACCTAGATACAGTTACACTAGCCTGCACAATGCTATCAGTCTGCACGCTCTCTCTCTCTCTCTGTGTGTGTGTGTGCGTGTGTGTGTGTGTGTGTGTGTGTGCGTGTGTGTGTGTGTGTGTGTGTGTGTGCGTGTGTGCGTGTGTGTGTGTGTGTGTGTTTTCTTGTTGAAACGCTGCCAGATTAAAGCTGTCTAAATTATGTTATAAACCAGAGGACGATTCTCCCGCTACAGCTCCACCAACCAACAGCTGCACTCCTCCTCCGCTCATCCCTCGCTCCTCTGTCTCACTCTTCTTCTTGTCTTCTTTCTCTCTGTTCACTTCTACACTCCCCTGCGCTCCTTTCCATTCTTCTTTCACTTCTTGTATAGATTTTATAGATCATATTGTCTTATCTCTTCTCTTCTCTTCTATTGTCTTATCTCTCCATGTCTCTTTTTCTCTTTTCTTCTCCTCTTATTTCTTTTTTCTTCTCTTCTCAGATTTTCTACATCCTTCTCTTATCGTCCATTGTCTTGACCTTCTCATATTTTTGTCTCTTTTCTTCTCTTTAATAATATTCCTATCTCTTGTCGCATCTCTTCTCTTTTGGTCTCTTCGTGTCTCTTTTCGTCTTATTCCTTATGGTCTCTTCTCATCTTTTCTCTTCTTATCTTGTCTCTTCTTGTCTTGTCTCTTCTCATCTTATCTTATTTCTTTATTCTCTTCTCTTCTCTGATCTTCTATATCCTTCTCTTTTCATCTCTTGTCTCTTCTCTTCTTGTTTTTTGTCTCTTCTCTTTATTTTTATTCTCATCTCTTGTCGCATATCTTCTCTTTTTGTCTATTCTAATCTCTTCTAATCTATTTTTGTCTCTTCTTGTTTCTTTTCTCTTCTCTTCACTTCTCTTCTTGTCTCGTCTCTTTCCATTTCATCTTTCCTCTTATTGTCTCGTTCTTTCTTACGTCAACTCATCTCTTCTTATTTCTTTTCTTCCTGTCTCTTCTCTTCTCAGATCTTCTGTATCCTTCTCTTATCATCTCTCTAGTCTCCTCTATTCTCAGACCTTCTCATCTATGTCTCTTCTCATTTTTTGTCTCATCACTTATCTTCTCTTCTTGTTTCTTCTCATTTTTTTTTTCTTTTTTTCACTTCTCTTCTTGTCTTATTTCATCTCTTCTCAACTCATCTTGTCTTATGTCATCTCATCTCTTCTCATTTCTTTTCTTCTCGTCTCTTCTCGGATCTTCTGTATCCTGTCTTATTGTCTCTTGTCTAGTCTCTTCTTTTTGTCTCTTCTCTTTACTTCTATTCTCATCTCTTGTCACATTTCTTCTCTTCTCTTTTTGTCTCTTCTTATCTTATCCTTTCTTTTCTTGTCTCATCTTTACTTATGTCATCTTATCTATTCTCATTTCTTCTCTTCTTGTCTCTTATATTTTCCTTTTTCATTCCTTTGTCTTTTATCTCTTATTTCCACTTTCCTTTTTATTAACTTCCTGTTGTAGTTTTAATTATTCAGTCATTTAATCTCTCTGTCTCTCTCTCCCTCTCTCTCCCTCTCTCTCTCTCTCTCTCTCTCTCTCCGTAGCCTCTCTTTCACCTCGGTTGTTGAACAGAGGGCTCGTTGTGTGTGCGGTGCTGTGGGGACGAGGTGACAGGAGAAGCGGGGTAAAGAACTAGAGCTGCTCCCTTAAGAAAGAAGGGATGAAAAAGGAGGGAAAGCAGAGAAGGAAAACACATCCTGAACAGACGAGTAGTGTAGGAAGGCTCTTATCTGCGGCTGTGCAGTTCAAAGCCTGCGCTGCTTATCTCGGGTGGAAGAGTTTTCTTTTTTTTTTTCCTCCTGCTCTCTTTCTTTAACTCACTCGCTTTCTTTACACTCGTCTGTTTGTTGTCGTCCGTTTTCAAGGACGGCTGCTTCACAAAGGCAGCTGTTTCTTCCTCTCCGTCTTTTATCGTCTCTCCTACACTTTCTTACACTCGTTTCCCTCTCTCCCACGTGTGTGTGTGTGCAGTCACACAGCTCTGAATGAGGACATGAACACAGTGTGTGTTTTGTAGTTTTTCTTGTTTTTTTGTAGTTTTTACTTGTTTACAGGGCATTTCTCAATACCATATTTTAATGATTATTTGGTTCGGACAAGATAATTCTCTACTATATTTCACAGCATCTGTGTTACTGAAGAGGATAAAATACCAAATAAATACCAAAAACTATGAATTTATTTCACAGAGCTTAAAAGCCAGTATTCTTTACAATAGGTTTACCATATTCATTTAATTATAGCGCCACCATGTGGAGCAATGAAGCAGTAGTTAAGTAGTTAAGTTAAATTTAGGGACCAGTCTTGGTTAGTTTAGAGAACCTATGTATCAATAAAAATATCTATATTTGATGCCATATATCAATTATGTATCACAAACAAAAAATAATTCGATATATTGCGATATTGGTATTTTGTCCCTAACTGGTAAGAAAATTTGGTAGACAATTTGACACATGAACCCGTTGTCACTAATGCCTACAGGGATATAAAGTCCCCCAGCAGTGAAAGGAATTTCCATTGTAATGATGGAGCACCATCCAATACTTTTGAAAAGGATACGTTAGGAACGTTTGGATGAGGGGGGATAATGTGCTGATCATCCAACATCCAACTGACCTCACTATCTCTCTTACTCTAGACCATATGCGTCAAACTCAAGGCCCGAGGGCCAAGTGTGGCCCGTTATGTTCTTTTATGTGGCTCTCAAGAGCTTGAAAGGTCTTAGTGTCTAAAAATGAATAGGTCAGAAGCTTGCTTTGACCAAAAACTACATTTCCCACAATGCATGTCGATTGTGTTACCCGCGAAGTTACAGCTTATCGCCACTACACGACAGTGTGATCATTGAAAAAGTTTTTTGTGATTTTTATACTAATTAAGCCTCTTTTTAGTATGTCAAACTATGTTTTGATCACAGTTAATATTATAGCTTGTGTTTGACATTATTTTCCATTCACTTGATCAGTTTGATCCTTGATTGAAGGATTGAAAAATGGATATTTTTCCATTTCCATGCAACTGTAATGTTTCAATTGAATACGTAATACATTTAGATTTATTTAACATTAAGGAAGAGTTATATTTCATATGTATGTATTTTATATATATTTATAAGTTATATCTGGCCCTTTGAGGACAGCCATGCAATCAAATACAGACACTGGATGCAATCAAATACTCACAGCATTGTTACTCCTAAGTCTAGTAAATAGTATTACCTGGACAGTAGAAACAGTAGAGAGTTTTTATTCTCTTAATTTTGAATGAAATATATATATATATATATATATATAAATATACTGTTGTACTGATGAAATATTATACGGGTTGAATTTCATCCATTATTTTTGATCTCTCGTTCTCTTTTCTCTCATTCCTTCCCCACTCCTTCATTAAAAGACCCTTTTTGACTGAACTTCCAAAAGTTGCTTTCTGAGCTCAGCTATCCCAGAGTGCACTGGGTTGCAGGAACCGAGGGAATAATGAACCTCAGAGATGTTTTGGGCCATAGAGAATGAAACGATAGAGAGGGGCAGCCAGATATAATAGATAAGAAGAAAGAGAGAGAGAGAGAAAGAGAGAGAGAGAGAGAAATGTCATAAATGAAATCTCAGCAGTCTTGTTGGGTCCAGACCAGCGGTTTTGATCGTACAACCAGAACCCAGTAAGTTTTGGGTTCCAGAACTCCAGGTCGTTCTGTTCTAGAACTGCTCCCTGCGGATGGGGAGGGCTTTGTTTTTGCACTGGATCTGATGAACGATCTGTCCGTCAGACGGACGGCCCCGTCAAACACCCGCCAAATATTTTTACATGATCACTCATAACATCATAATTACGCTCTGGGAAAGAGATTGACGGGTTTAGAAATGTTGATTATAAATTCAGACCAGCTGTCCCTCACGTCAGCACGTTCCATTAACCCTTCCACCTCCAGCCTTATTAGTACTCTATACACTGAAAAAAATGATGCGTAAAATTTACTTAAAATAAGTTTCTCAACTTTCTGCATTTGCTTTTTTTAAGTAAATTTAATTTTAGATAAATTTAAGTAACTTTAACTCAGTTTCAAAACTTAAATGTTACACAGAGTAAATAAGTGAACTGAACTTCAGTCAATCCTTTCTTTTAGTAAACTTTACTTCATTTATTTTTACTGAATCAATCCTTTCTTTTATTAAACTTTACTTCATTTATTTTTACTGAATCAATCCTTTCTTTTAATAAACTTTACTTCATTTATTTTTACTGAATCAATCCTTTCTTTTAGTAAAATTTACTTCATTTATTTTTACTGAATCAATCCTTTCTTTTATTAAACTTTACTTCATTTATTTTTACTGAATCAATCCTTTCTTTTAGTAAACTTTACTTCATTTATTTTTACTGAATCAATCCTTTCTTTTAGTAAACTTTACTTCATTTATTTTTACTGAATCAATCCTTTCTTTTAGTAACCTTTACTTCATTTATTTTTACTGAATCAATCCTTTCTTTTAGTAAAATTTACTGAATCAATCCTTTCTTTTATTAAACTTTACTTCATTTATTTTTACTGAATCAATCCTTTCTTTTAGTAAACTTTACTTAATTTATTTTTACTGAATCAATCCTTTCTTTTAGTAAACTTTACTTCATTTATTTTTACTGAATCAATCCTTTCTTTTAGTAACCTTTACTTCATTTATTTTTACTGAATCAATCCTTTCTTTTAGTAAACTTTACTGAATCAATCCTTTCTTTTAGTAAACTTTACTGAATCAATCCTTTCTTTTAGTAAAATTTACTGAATCAATCCTTTCTTTTATTAAACTTTACTTCATTTATTTTTACTGAATCAATCCTTTCTTTTAGTAAACTTTACTTAATTTATTTTTACTGAATCAATCCTTTCCTTTAGTAAACTTTACTTCATTTATTTTTACTGAATCAATCCTTTCTTTTAGTAAACTTTACTTCATTTATTTTTACTGAATCAATCCTTTCTTTTAGTAAACTTTACTTCATTTATTTTTACTGAATCAATCCTTTCTTTTAGTAAACTTTACTTCATTTATTTTTACTGAATCAATCCTTTCTTTTAGTAAACTTTACTTCATTTATTTTTACTGAATCAATCCTTTCTTTTAGTAAACTTTACTTCATTTATTTTTACTGAATCAATCCTTTCTTTTAGTAAACTTTACTTCATTTATTTTTACTGAATCAATCCTTTCTTTTAGTAAACTTTACTTCATTTATTTTTACTGAATCAATCCTTTCTTTTATTAAACTTTACTTCATTTATTTTACTGAATCAATCCTTTCTTTTAGTAAACTTTACTTCATTTCTGCATACAGTATTACCTAATTACAATTACTTAAATTTATAAAATATTACTAAAATAATTTATGATACATAATATATTATAATTCCTGAAATTAATATTTTTAGTTAAAACACACATATTCAAATATTTACATAATCTCAAAGATTTATTTTGTAAACAGACCAAGTCTCACTGTCTCAACACATGGATGGTATGTAATACATTAGTATACTAAAAAGAATGTATTACATGCCATCCATGTGTTGAGACAGTGTAATATGTGTGTTTTAACTAAAAATATTTGTGTGTGAGTGTGTGTGTGTGTGTGTGTGTGTGTGTGTGTGCATATCTTTTGGGCAGGTAGTCAGGCCTGCATCCAGCGCCCGAAACGATCCCTTCTTCTTTTTCTCTTCGTCACATCCCGCGTTTCCTTGCTCTGCTAGAGCCCTGGCATTTGTGTGTGTGTGTTTGTGTGTGTGTGTGTGTGTGTGTGTGTTTGTGTAGGTGTGCGTGTGTGTGTGTGTGTGTGTGTGTGTGTGTCGGCGCCGACATCTGCAGAGTCTCACAGCGAGAGGAGGAATTTAGAAATGTATATAAAACTGTCCAACAGAACAGAGAGAGAGAGAGAGGGAGGGAGAAAGAGAAAGGGAGAGAGAGAGAAAGTAAGAGAGAGAGAGAGAGAGAGAGAGAGAGAGAGAGAGAGAGACAGTTGGAGACAGAGAGCAAGGGAAAGATAGTTGGAGAGAAAGAGAGAGGGTGAGAGAGTGAGAAAGAGAGAGAGAGAGTTGAAGAGAGTAAGAAAGAGAGAGAGAGACAGAGAGAGGGTGAGAGAGTAAGAAAGAGAGAGAGAGAGAGTGGGAGAGAGAGAGAGAGAGAGTGGGAGAGGACAGGAAGAAGAGATAATTGCAGGAAAGGAGGATTATTTGTCCGTCACTCTGCCTTCAGACAGATAAGTGAAATCAGATGGAGAGACACTGAGAGAGAGAGAGAGAATCTGTGAAGAACAGAAGGAAACGGAGAGATAAGAGAATAAACTGAAAGTTGGGTTGAACACGTGTTGGTGGACGTGAGTTACGAGGTGATGTGGGACGAACGGAACATGTTATAACTGGGTATCTGTATTTATTACAGTATTTAATAACACTGTTATTAACACTAATAGTTAATAGCACTATCAAATGTCAGAACCTACCCTGTCAATCAGTCTCATAACCGTCAGCCAATAAGAATGCTCGTTCATGATTCTAGAAGAATGATTGGGTGTCAGAATTACATTACATATCGTCACTGTCCTATTAAAAACACTTATCTTCATTTTGGGGGATTTTTAGTTTACTACATAATTTGAACAGACAAACTGTCTCTTACGCTGTGTCAAAATTTCTTGATGAACGGACCAATAGAAACTCTTCAAAATTACCTGAAATGAACTCTTTTTTAAATTGACTTCCATTGAAAGTTTACAAGGTTTTTTCTCTCTCCTGTAAAGTTGCTGTTTTGGAGATAAGTGTTTTTCATTGGACCGCAATTTTTTTTTTGCACTACAAGGTGCACCTAAAATGTTTTAATTTTCCCCAAAATCGTCAGTGTGCTTTATAATCCGGTATAATCTTATGTATGAATTATATTAGTCAGGTATTAAGGACCAGTTAAGCCCCTCCACTAAAGTACAGCTTTATACAGGAGTTTCAGTAAAGTTTCTCCAGCACTGAGACTGGATCAGCATTAGCATTAGCCGATAACTGATATTTCCCTATTAAGAGGTGACTATATATATATATATATATATATATATATATATATATATATATATATATATATATATATATATATATATACACTGGGGTCTGTATCTAGCACTGCTGGAGCAGTATTAGCATTACCCACTAACCGTGCTAAGCTCTAGCTCTTTCACTCTTCAGAGGGGATTATATATCGGATGGTAGCCTTCGCGTTTACCATGTTAAAACAAGCTACGTGGGACGGTTAGCCGCTAATGCTAATGCCCCAGCCGTAGTGCTGGAGAAATTTGGAAATCTAAGCTTACTGTAAAAAAAAACTGAAGATCTTTACTCACACAAATAAACAGTTTTCAGGAGAGAAATCTGTGTAGATTAATATCCAGCGCTCGTTGGGGGTTAAAAGAAAGTTGTTGTTTTTTTTATTACAGTTTTGTTTAAATAGCTTAGCTTTACTTAATTTACTAAAGTTAGCTACCTGCTCACTGCCACCACCCAGCGGCGAGACCTGCTGAATTAGAAGTTTTTTATAATGTCTCTTAAAATGCACCTTATAATCCAGTGTGCCTTATGTATGAAAATAGACCATTTATTTTTGCTTTATAATACGGTTTGAAAAATACAGTAAAAATACTGTAAATAACAAGGTTGTATTTGTTCAGATTAAAGCTGTGTTGATGAGTAATGACAGTGCACTCCAGATTTATTACAGTAATGATAATTATCTTTATTAGAAAGTAAATGAACTGAGAGTTGTGAGAGAGTTGTGTGAGAGTCGTGAGAGAGTTGTGTGAGAGTTGTGTGAGAGTTGTGAGAGAGTTGTAAGAGATTTGTGTGAGAGTTGTGTGAGATAATTGTGAGAGATTTGTGAGAGAGTTGTGTGAGAGTTGTGGGAGAGTTGTAAGAAATTTGTGTGAGTTGTGATAGATTTGTGTAAGATTTGTGTGAGAGTTGTGTGAGAGTTGTGAGAGATTTGTGAGAGAGTTGTGTGAGAGTTGTGTGGGAGTTGTGTGAGAGATTTGTGTGAGAGTTGTGTGAGAGTTGTAAAAGAGATTTGTGTGAGAGTTGTGAGAGAGTTGTGTGAGAGTTGTGTGAGAGTTGTAAAAGAGATTTGTGTGAGAATTGTGAGAGATTTGTGAGAGATTTGTGTGAGAGTTGTGTGAGAGTCTTATGAGATTTTTGAGAGAGTTGTGAGAGAGTTGTGAGAGATTTGTGAGAGATTTGTGTGAGAGTTGTGTGAGAGTTGTAAAAGAGATTTGTGTGAGAGTTGTGAGAGAGTTGTGTGAGAGTTGTGTGGGAGTTGTGTGAGAGTTGTGAGAGATTTGTGAGAGTTGTAAAAGAGATTTGTGTGAGAGTTGTGAGAGAGTTGTGTGAGAGTTGTGTGAGAGTTGTAAAAGAGATTTGTGTGAGAGTTGTGAGAGATTTGTGTGAGATTTGTGTGAGAGTCTTATGAGAGTTGTGTGAGAGTTGTTTGAGAGTTGTGTGAGAGTTGTGTGAGATTTGTGTGAGATTTGTGTGAGAGTCTTATGAGAGTTGTGTGAGAGTTGTGAGAGATTTGTCTGAGATTTGTGAGAGTCTTATGAGAGTTGTGTGAGAGTTGTGAGAGATTTGTGTGAGATTTGTGTGAGATTTGTGTGAGAGTCTTATGAGAGTTGTGTGAGAGTTGTTTGAGAGTTGTGTGAGAGTTGTGTGAGAGTTGTGTGTGAACGCTCTCGCGCTCAGTAATCGACAGGTTGTTTTTAAATTATTCTTCACTGGTTGAGAGCTGGTACCCGCTCTGCGCTGCGGTCGGAGCCGAGTGATCCGGTTCTCTCCTGCGCTGGACGCGGGCCGTGCTGGGAGCTCTGTGATTGGCTGGGAGGGATCAGGCTGAGCAGGAAATGTGTCACGGGTACTTGCGAGTCAATAGAGCGTGACAGATTCCCTGATGCTGCCGACGGCTGGGGAATACGGGCTTTGAAGCTGGAGTGCTGCTCATCGTACGGCAGATCACTCTTCAGGAGTGTGTGTGTGTGTTTAATAGAGGTGTGCCAAAAAATCGATTCACATAAGAATCTTGATTCTCATTTACTACGATTCAGAATCGATTTAAAATGTCCCAAAATCGATTCTGAGGGGCGGGTTTTAGACTGATTTTGGGCTGGGTATTTTTGTTGGACCTGGCAACCCTGGGGATAGCGCTTGTCCTTTCAAACGGAGATCTTCCAGACACACACAGAGCGTAGGTGTTTGAGAATCACCGGTAAGATGGCAGAACAAGCACTATATTACATTAGATTAACGTGTAGTTTCAATGTTTTATGGCAGAATGCTTCATAACAAGCATAAAAAAGATCGCTAGTAGTTAGTTTCAGTAACTGTTAGCTAGCTAACTAGCTAACTTTCCAGTTCCACCTTAAATAACGCTACAGGTGGCAGCGGGCTGCAGCATTTAAGGCGGAACGGAAAAATACAATAAGCTAATCAGAGCTAATTTCAGCTCCTCATCACAGAGGAATTAAGGAATGGACCATATGAATTAATTTCTCCACCTCCTGCCCCCTTTCTGAAGAAATACAACGACCTTAAATTAACTAGTTAATCAGCAGCTGCTCCTGAACTTTAGCGCTCCACTGCTATCATCACATCAGCCCAGCAGCGTCACCTACACACCACCGCTAGTAGCCTTATAATAAAGCAGTGTTATTTATTATTTATTTATTGTTCATTAACGTCATTGTGATATCCCAGTGATTCCTCTGTCACTGAGGACCCACATTCCTGCACATTTTATTGTTTTTGTAACACATTACCTGCTCCAGGACCAGTGTATATCCCTCTCATGCATGAATTATAATAAACTCAGTCAGGATTTTTTTTCTAAGTGTTTTTATACATCCTTAGGGATGTAAAACAAGGTTTGAAAAAAATATATATTCTATCTTTATTCGATAAAGAAATATTTATCTGTCCACTCAAGTGTACTTCATGCATTTTTTGTTGTAAAAAAACACAAATGTAATTCAGTTATACAGTTGTAATATGGTATTCTGTTGGAATAGTGGAACTGAGGAGGATATTGTGACACAAGAAAATGTCTCTGAACTGTAGAACCTTATAGAATCTTGATTGTGACTGGTATTATCATACTGTATTCTTGTCAAGTCTCTGAACTGTTAAGTGAGCATATTCTCTTATAGTATTTTATAGCATGTATCATATTTCCTGTCAAATCATGCTTGTTGCTAATTTCTGAGACTATTTTCTATGATGGTTGCCAAAGCATACAGGGCACAAAGCTACAAGACACTGCATGCAGATGTACTTGGTTCTTCGTGTGCTGGCATTTTATACTTTCTTGAGCTGGGGCCAGTGGTTTCCAGGGGCATACTGGATATTGGGGTGCCCTTAGTTTCAACAGCCTCATCTCCTTCATCTCCGTTCCTCAGCCTCAACTCCCTCAGTAACATTTCCAGACTCACCTTCACTATCACTGCTTGACCCTACTTATCTGCTTGCAACTGTCTGTACTGGCAGACATTCCTCAATTAAAGAAGTTGATTTACAGCCAAAACATTAAACAATATGAATTATTTTAAAAACAACACTGGAAGTAATTGACATTGCATAAAAGTTGAAAAATAGCTAATGATGCATGATGTACAATTAAGTGGACAGATGATTAATCTACAATTCCCTCAAATATAAAATCAAAATTTCGAAAATCTTTACATAATATGTCACCTTAGATGTTACTTGATGTAATTATATATTTTTTTACCTGCAGTGATATAATTTTATAAAAGGTAGAAACAAAAATAGCCAAGGTGTTTGGTGGTTTTCCCTGTCTGCCGGCCATCTTGATTTCATTGACTTCTTTTTCCCATTACAATGACCAACCAATGGGATTTTTTTGTATAGGATGATGCAATAGCTTCCACTACAGTGGACTATATGCAGCAGTGCCCAAAATTGCAAGCATATTTAAAGAAAAAATTTTTTTAAACAGCTGTACACTGTAGTGACCTCTATGCATGAAAGGGATATTATGGAGGGTTTTTTTTCAATAAGATTCATAAGCCAGAAGCAGAAATTTTTATAATTCAAATCGTTTTGAATCAAAAATCGATTTTGAATCGAATCGTGGCCCCCAAAATCGGAATCGAATCGAATCGTGAGATAGTAAACGATTCCCACCCCTAGTGTTTAACTATTTGTGTGGATTAATGAGGGGAAAGTGTTGGGAAAAGTGGTTTATTTTACAGATCACAAGCCATCAAACCAAGCTGAACTGCTTGAATTTTTACACCAGGAGTAAAGCAGCATAAAGTTATCCAAAAGCAGTGTGTAAGACTGGTGGAGGAGAACATGATACCAAGATGTATAAAAACTGTGATTATAAACCAGGGTTATTCCACCAAGTATTGATTTCTGAACTCTTAAAACTTTATGAATATGAATTTGTTTTCTTTGCATTATTTGAGGTCTGAAAGCTCTGCATCATTTTTTGTTATTTCAGACTTTTCTCATTTTCTGCTAATAAATGCTCTAAATGACAATATTTGTTTTTTGGAATTCGGGAGCAGTGTCGTCTGTAGTTTATAGAATAAAACAACATGTTAATTTTACTCAAATACATTCCTATAAATAGCAAAATCAGAGAAACTGATTCAGAAACTGAAGTGGTCTCTTTATTTTTTTCAGAGCTCTATATGTGTGTATGTATGTGAAAGTGCCTGGAATGATAGCAAAACACATATTTCAAATATTTTAGAAACACTGCTGGTCCTTGCATGTGTATACAGTATGTGTGTGTTTGTATATGTGTTTGTGTTTAGAGCAGTGTGAGGACTGAATTTCCCTGGGATATTATTAAAATACATTTTGATAATTTGGGGACACGGTGGGTCTTTACGTGTATGTGTGTGTGTGTGTGTTTACATTTAGAAAAAATACAGTCCCTGGAATGATAGTAAAACACAGACCAGCTGGGACACTGCTGGTCCTTGCACCTGTGTGTTTAGTGTGTAAAACACTGTGGGGACTTACTGTCCCAGAAGTGCTATTGAAACTTATTTTATATTTTTTATTTTTTATTTTTATATTGTGTATCTGTGTGTGTATTTGTATTTAGAACAGTGTGGGGATTTTTGTATTAGATATTTTGACTTGTGCTATTTTGTGTGTGTATTTAGTGCATTGTGGGGACTATATGTTCTTCATTGCTGAAGGTTAACAGAAAGTCTCCATAAAGACAAGAAAACAGGAATACACTTGTTTGATATGCTGGTACTGTCCCTACTGTCACAGTGGTTCAGCCTGTGCTGCTAAAACGTGGTTGGAGCGCTCGCTCAGGGGACGTGTGTGTGTGTGTGTGTGTGTGTGTGTGTGTGTGTGTGTGTGTGTGTGTGTGTGTGTGGGTTGGAGCTGTGGTTTGGGGAGTGTGTGTGTAATTACAGTCAGATAAATCAAACTGTGTATTTACTTTCTGTCTTTTTAAACTGTAGGAACAGACAGAGAGAGAGAGAGAGGGAGAGAGAGAGAGAGAGAGAGAGAGAGAGAGGTGGGCGAGTCATGCTAGGAAAATCCATGTTAAATAAACTTTCCTAACCAGTGATTATAATTACGCAACCGCTGTTGTTTCACCTTGTTAGAACGCGGCCGAGTTTCCCGTATAAAACTTTCTAGTTGTTGAGTTTACATTGCTGAAATAACCGGAATAAAATTAGAGGGAGGTTCCTGATTTCTCTGAAGGACGATTGACCTCCTAACTGAGAATAAATAGGTGTAATAATACTATTTCCCATATATATGGACAAACGCATTGGGACACTTGCCTGATTATTGATTTTTCTCAAATTAATTATTAATTAAATAGAGCTATCCTGATTTTCTTGCATTGCATTAACTGTGTCTACTGTCCACTGTCTACTGTCGCAATGCTCTTTGCTATCTTACACCCAGTCAACAGTATATTTTCACGCCTTGCCCCCCTGCACTGTTAAAATAGCATCAGTTTAGGAGTTTAGGAATAAATCTACATTGATGTGTGTGGTGGTCTGGAAGTGAGGTGTGTTTAGGGAGGTGCATTTCTGCTGTGTTGCTATTTTGACGGTGGAAAACACACAGGTGCCCCACTGACTGATTAAAACCCTGACAACTGTCAGTCGTCAGCGTTCATTCCTATAGGTGTTAAACACACACACACGAACACACTGCAGAGCGCAAACTTGACTCTTAAACTCAACAGTAAACAGAATTAAGAATAAAATAACATTACTGTTCCTTTAAATGAGCTGCTGGTGTATCTTCACAGTGTGAACAGGCAGGTCAGTATTCTCTGCTGAGACAAGCAAAAGCGTTGCGCTGTTAAGATACAAATGTGCCAAAGTCAGAGCTCACCTGGCTCTTAAAGGGAAGACAACTGACACACTGATTGGTTTATTTTTCATGTTACGCCCAAAACACACCCTGATAAATTAAAAAAAATTAGTACATACCTTTTGCACATTTCAAGCTGCAAAAGGTAAAACATTTTCGCCCTTAAGAAATCTGTGTAAAATGTGAAAAAATGTGGAATTGATGTTCAGAAATCTGAAATACACTTTTATGTCCTTCAGCCATGCATAAATATTTTTTTTTAAATAAAAACATCCTGTGCAATCACTCTCACAGCCTCTTCTCATCTCCTGTTTTTCATAGCTTTTTAATATAAAGCTCCAAAATTTGTAATGAGTAATTACAAAAAATATTATTATTAAAAAATTTGGAAATCAATGTGAAGTTTTTTTTATTTTTGTTTAAAAAATTTAAATTGAGATGCAAAATTTTATCCAAACAATATGCCTCTATTTTCTTTTTCAGTCATTTGTATATAGTGCCTTTCACAAGCAGAAAATTTGTTGTTAACTATGGTGATAATACGGACTAAACATTTTTTTTTAAAATGGCGTAACACTTTACAATTAGAGCACAATAATTAAAAGTAATACCTCAACTAATTAATAATTGACACTAGTTAATACATTATTAAGCATTACCAAATTTTAATGCTCAGGAATGTTATAAATACTGTTCATTGATATGTTATAGTAACATTACATACAAATTCTATAAGCACTGTTCTGTAAGTAATGCATCCTTATTGTATAAAATGTTTCCAAATGTAGAATTATATCTAACCTCTCATACTCATTTACTCTATGAAATTTGGGCTCATCATTAGAAAATTTGGAATAATGATTCAGACAAATCGATGTGAGAATATGAAATTACTTTTTAAACAATCAGAACACTCTAGTTAGAAACTCTTTGCTATATTTTTGAAAAAAAAAATCTCCATTTCTTTATGTTAATGTTGCTCTCCTTCACATATATACAGTATTTACATATATACATTTATATTTCTCCCTCTCTCTCTCTCTCTACACGTTTCTCGCTTTTTCCACATAAAGCTGTTTTTCATAAACTCTAGCCTGGAATAGCAGTCCCTACGGCAAGCGCTGAAACACAAGCCCTCTCTGAGCCGTGTGTGTGTGTGTGTGTGTGTGTGTGTGTAACAGTAGATTTTTCTGACTTGCTGCCAAACAGATGCAGTCGCTTGGAGTTCCACCAAAGGAGCTTTTATGCCTCTCTCTCTCTCTCTCTCTCTCTCTATATATATATATATATATATGTACATACATATATTTTTTCATTATTCTCTACACCTCAATGTCTTTCACTCTCTCTCTCTTTCTCTTCTGTCTCTGTTTCTATCTCTCTGTTTCTATCTCTCACTCTCACTCTTTCTATATATTTTTTCTCTCTCTCTCTCAATTTCTCTTTGGTTCTTACTGTCTGTCTCTCCTTATCTTCTTTTCTCTCTCTCTCTCTCTCTCTCTCTCTATTTGTATTTTGTCCTCTCTCTCTTATTCTTTCTATGTCTCTGTTGCCTTCTCTCTCTCTCGCTCTCTCTCTCACTCTGTCTCTCTCTCTCACTCTCTCTCTCTCTCTCTCTACATTCTTTCTGTTTCTCATCTTCTTTCTCTTTCTCTCTTCTGTCACTCTCTGCTGTCCTCTCTCTCTCTCTCTCTCTCTCTCTCTCTCTCTCTCTGTTTCTATTATCTCTCTACAGCTGCATGTAATGGGGTGATGACAGGAACACACTGATTCTGGAGCATCACATCAGGAAACAATGAACACTGACACTGGTTAACGAGCTGGCCGTTTATTCTTCATATATATATATTTATATGTATGTATAATTGAATGCAAATCCCTCAGTAACTCCAGAGTAAATATCTAGGCCTAGGCCTCAGCTGAAGCCTGGGACTCGCCTACTCCCTCCTGCCCCGCAGGCTCTTTATAGCAGGCAGAATGGAGGGAGAGTGTTGTAATGTGTGTTTGTGTGTGTGTGAGAGTGTGGAAGCGTGTTGTAATGATTGTGTGTGTTTGTGTGAGGGACACCTGCTCGGGATTACAAGGCTTGTAGACTCTTGGCTGACCTGCACTGTTGCCATGGTGAACAGCAGGAGTCTAGACGTGGCTAGTAGTCAGAGAGGATGTTCGTCATAAAATCACAAAGTTTACAAAAGTTGTTACTAAAGCAATGACGGTTTTAAACAATTGGAATCATCTTTCAGAAAATTGGAATCATTATTCAAAAGTTAGGAATTGATGTTTGAAAAGAAATGGCATGAAAAAAATGATGTTTGTTAAAAAATTGCAATCACATAATGTAAACGACTATAAAAAAAATGTCTCTAATATTTGAGATCATTTAAAATGTTGAAAATAGAAATGTAACCACAGTACAAAAACTTCATGATTGTCCAAAATATTGGACTTAATATGTTTGAAAATGTGGACTTAAAATTCACAAATTTAAATGTTCTGTTTGAAAAAAGTTAATTTGTTGTTTAAAAACATTCAAAATTGGCATTCAAAAATGTGGAATTATGTCTAGAAGTTTTAGAATCATCTTTAAAAAAAAGTCAGTATTTAAACAATAGTTTAAAATGATTAATCAAAATCTCAATATCTATACTAAAATGCAAAAATGTGAGCATGCAGCATCGCCATTTAAAAATATATAAAATTACTGTGGACGGATTTAAATTAATATGCTAGTTTATAATAGTTCCTAAGTTCGGAAACACTTCATTCATTGTGGCCTGTGTAAGTATTGAACATGTGATATCTGAGCAGTCAACACCATACACACCCTTTCACACAGTTGCTGACTTGGACACACACACACACACACACACACCCTCTACCTTATCAGCTAACAGCAAACACACACACACACACACACACGCTTACACAAACACAAATACACACAGAGGGAGGGTAAGTGAGGACAGTAGGCGGACGTGGTCCCTGACCGTTGACCTGCTTTCTGTACTTCCTAATTGGTTTAACTGTGTGTTAACAGGCCTGTGGGCGGCTGTGTTTACCTGTTTGTTTACCTGTTTGTTTACCTGGTAATCATGGTACCTGGGGTCATGGTTTTGCTGCTAAAAATTCTTGGAAAGCTCATTTGGTGCTGTAATCAGTAATCTGTTAAATAGAGCACACACACACACACACACTTTTGAGTTGTCTAGACCACAACACTTTATTTTGCTCTACAAGGGCCTGGTGTCCTCATATGAGGCCATTATACTGTCACCTAGTGGTGGGAGAAGAGTTTAACGCATTACAGTTTCGATTTTTTCTTGAGAAATTTAAATGAACAGTAAATACAGTAAATATTCATGTTTTTTACTTTGTTAAAACTGCTTCCTGTTGAAGCAGCACTTCAAATGAGTAATGTTGCTCAAAGGAGCACAGTTGTTGTTGCTGTGTTCAGGCAGAAAATCAATGTTTTGCACATCATTACTAATTGCGACTTCATTGTGTTCTATCTAAATATAGAACTAAAGTCCTCCTTTTTTTCAGAAACTAAACCATGTAAAAACATGATTTTTTTAGTTTTTACACTAATCAGGTGCCAGTTAGCCCAAATGATAAAGAGAAATAAAAAACAATGCATGCCATGCTAGAGTTCAGGTCTTAGGAGGTAAAAGAGAAAATGAAGGTCAGTCAATCTGAGAAATTTCAAGAACTGTCAAGAACATACCCTCTTGTGTAGACGCAAAGACCATCAAAAACTTTATGATGATGGAACTGGCACTCATCAGGACTGTCCTAGCAAAGGAAGAGCAAGAGGTTCCTCTGTTGTACGGGATAAGTTCATCAGACTTACCAGCCTCAGAAAGATTTAAGTTACTACATGATTTCTTATGTGTTCCTTCATAGTCTGGATTACTTCAGTATTAAATTACCATGTAATAAAATAAAATAAAACAAAAAAGAATACAAAGAAAAACAAAGATGCATATATATATATATATATATATATATATATATATATATATATATATATATATATATATATATATATATATATGCATCTTTGTCTTTCTCTATTTCTCTCTCTCGCTCTTTCTCTGTCTCTCGCACGCCTGCTAAAATTGTGTTTTCTACTCCCACATAACCACATAACACACTTGCACACACACACACACACACACACACACACACACAGCCTCTCTACAATGGTATGCCCACTCAGATGTGGGCACATGCCCACTGAACAGGAAGGAATGGTTCTGAGTGGGCGGACTTTAGAATGTCACACATGTTTCTGATTGGCTGTTACAGTGCATGAGCTTACTTTTGATTGGTTGCTGCGGGTTCGGTCAAACTTGGTTTCAGCCCTTTGCACACTCTTTGGAACATTTAGAGAGAGAGAGAGAGAGAGAAAGAGAGAGAGAGAGAGAGAGAGAGAGTTTGTTCACATTTTTATAGTTCTTTTTTCTTCTTTCTTCTTTATTCTGTGCCTTAATTTATTCTGTCTTGGTAAACTCTCCCAGTTTTACTGTTTTTTAAACTCTCTCACCCTCTTTCTCTCTCTCTTTCTGGTAACTCTAATCACATGGCTAGTAGAAAAGCTTCCTCACACTCAGACTGTCGTTACTGAAACTGGATAATTGAGAGCATCACTGGAGCTCTTGGTATAACATTATAAACACGCAGACAGACAGAACATTAGGAGTAATATTACAATGAGCTACAAAAACTCGGGTCACACAGCACTGGTGTAACCCAGATACTGTGCTCAGATAACACGAGACCCAGACACAACACTGTAACACACTACAGTTACCTACAGTTACCCAGCCAGTAAAGCCACTCTGCTGAAGTAAAGCGTTATATGGGTGAGAGTTTTCAGTGAAGTTTCTCCAGCACTAAGGCTGGGTGCAGCAGCATTATCATTAGCTGCTAACCACAGCACTAGCTCTTTCCTGTTTAGAAGTGAGTATATTGAACTGTCGTCTGCCTGTTTATTGTGTTAAAACAAGCTAAGTGGGACGAACCGCTAGCTAATAGCGCCCTAGCTTCCTGGATCACTCAGGGTTCCTCAGTCTAGTCTAGGTTAATGGTAATGCTGCTGCACCCAGCCTTACTGCTGGAGAAACTTCACTGAAAACTCGGGGACGTCTGTGAACAATATTTCACACTTCTACTTATAAAACTCTTGCGTCCAGACTGCAATTGAAAAAACAGGAGGACCAGTGAGTTTTTAGGCTTTCTTGTCACGTGACATTACATTTAGTAGCTCCTCCATTTTCACTCACTGTTTTTTATGTGGATCTCCGTGGAAATGCTCACCCAAAGTGTAATTACGGTGCGTGGCAGTGGACAAATAGTTATTTTATTAAACGCGAGGTGACAATACTTAGAGATGTGCATTTGGACAGGCGACCACAGAGTTCAGAGAAAAACAGTAGATAATTTAGCCTGTAATTTCCTCAGAGGACGTCTGAGAAAAACACGTACATAGTTGTTCCGGACAGTAATAAAATCACAGAGAAAATTACTCCAGGGCCCCTTTAAGAAACTAATCCCAGCCTGAAAAGGCTTATAGGTGAGTTTTTAGTGAAGTTTTTCCAAGTTTTCTGTGGTTAGCGGCTAAGGCTAATGCTGCTGCACCCAGCCTTAGTGCTGGAGAAACTTCACTGAAAACTCCCTTAGACAAACTATTGAAAATCTAAGCTCACTTTAAATAAACTGAAGTACTTAACTGTAGATTACCATCCAGTGCTCTTCCCCCAGCTTTCCTATTAGAAGAAAAACATGGCGATACCCTTGCTCACTTCAAAGTGGGCATCCTTACTAATGTTGCTTAATGCAGCTTATAATCCGTTGCTCCTTATGTATAAAAATATGTTAAATAAATAAATTGCCTCTACTTGCTAATGTGAGTGAATTATTGTATGTGGTAGCCTGAAATGGACTTTTCGGATGATTCTAGGAAAACGAAATACACATTCTGCCCTTTTATTGCTGTACTGTTCCCATTTCCAGTATGTTTTAACTGTCTGAATCAGAGGCCGGACATTTCTACCACAACTATGGTGTGTTTTATAGGGATCAGTGTGTGGTCACCTCTGTGTTATTACTGTGTTATTACGACATTTGTCAGACTACTGCAAGAGAAGCTAGTGTGTGTGTGTGTGTTTTCCTGTGCTACGCTAAACACACAGAACTATTGTGTGGCCCTACAACAGTCACATCCTGCTTGAGCCACGGGGTGATCTGAGGACACACACACACACATTAACACACACACACACATGCACACTTTCACACTTTGACTTTATAGTGAATATAGTAACTCTGTATTGTAGTAGAGAAGTGGGCGGAGCTTCTTCTGGACATGGTGAACATAAGGCTTGTGTTGTGTACAGTAGTAAAGTTGTAAGTGGTATTAGTGAATATAGTAACTGTATTGTAGTAGAGAAGTGGGCGGAGCTTCTTCTGGTCATGGTGAACATAAGGCTTGTGTTGTGTACAGTAGTAAAGTTGTAAGTGGTATTAGTGAATATAGTAACTCTGTATTGTAGTAGAGAAGTGGGCGGAGCTTCTGGACATGGTGAACATAAGGCTTGTGTTGTGTACAGTAGTAAAGTTGTAAGTGGTATTAGTGAATATAGTAACTGTATTGTAGAGAAGTGGGCGGAGCTTCTTCTGGTCATGGTGAACATAAGGCTTGTGTTGTGTACAGTAGTAAAGTTGTAAGTGGTATTAGTGAATATAGTAACTCTGTATTGTAGTAGAGAAGTGGGCGGAGCTTCTTCTGGTCATGGTGAACATAAGGCTTGTGTTGTGTACAGTAGTAAAGTTGTAAGTGGTATTAGTGAATATAGTAACTCTGTATTGTAGGAGAGAAGTGGGCGGAGCTACAGTAAAGTGATATTAGTGAATGTAATCAGAGAGGTTGGGTGATTGTGAGCGAGGTGTTGATTGATGAAGCTGATAGTGATCACTCTGACGGGTTGCAGATCTTCACTGAATGTAATTGAGAGATACACAGTTTAGGGTGCAGATGAGCACTGCTCTGTGTGTGTGTGTGTGTGTGTGTGTGTAGGATGGGACTGAGCCCAGGGGGTCCTCAGAGACCCTGCATGGCTGTCCAATCAAAAGCCTGTCAAAATCGCTCCAAGGCACAAACCCAGTGGCACACTCCAGCAAGCTGCTCACTACACACACACACACACACACACACAGTTGTCCTCAAGCTGCCAGTCCATTTTAATTATGGATAAGTGTTGTGGTGCTGGTATGTGATGAGCGTGTGTAATAGTTATTACCCCATCACAGTCTGAGCTCTGACATATACAGCTCATCCCTCCATCCATCCATCCATCCATCCATCCATCCATTTATCCATCCTTGTGTTTTTGCCTTAATTTCTGTCCATCATTCTATCTATCTTTTTCTCTTCCTTTTTTCCTATTTTGATTTCCAATATTCCATCTTTGTATCTCTAATTCCATTTTCTCCATCTTTTCATATATCGTTCATTTCATCTTCCTTTCTCTCTGTTTCTATAGTTCTTTCTGTCTTTTATCTTTTTTTACATTTCTTGCATTTTTCTTTCAAGAATTTCTGCATATATTTTCTTTTCTTACTTTTCTTCAGTCATTCAGTCTATGTATTTCCTCTTTTTCTTTTTCTTCTTTCTTTCTGTCGTTCCAATCTTTTTTCGCAATCTTTCTTCCATCTTCGTGTTAATCTTTTATTTTTTCTTTTATCTTTCATTCCTTCATTCTTTTTTCCATCTTTGCTTTCTCATTTCTTTTCCTCTTTTCTTTCTTTCTTTCTTTCTTTCTTTTCCCATGTACACTACAATCTATTCTTTTTCTTTCTTTCTTCCCACCATTTATGTTTCTCTCTCTGTCTCTCTCTCTCTCTCTGTCTCTCTCTCTCTCTCTCTCTCTCTCTCTCTCTCTGTTGGCTGAGGTTAGGTGCAGACGGGCACACAGATGGGTTGCAGGCTGGGCACAGGCCACTCACACCACACCTGCTCCCACACACACACACACACACACACACACAGTGTGCTCTTACACAGACTTATCCCGACTGACTGACCGACTCACACACAGACACGGCCACATGTGGACACAAACACACTCACTGGCACACACATGGGCACACACACACGGACACACAGAAACACATATGGGCAGAGCACCCACACACACACACACACACACCCCTTCAGTGACTGTGTGCAGATGTTGGCACAGATGGATATTGATACATCTGATACATTTCTGTTCTTAAATTAATTATTTTAACATTCAATTAATAGACTGTATTAATAATAAATAATTACACTGACAGACTAAACGTTAACGTGTAAAGAACTGGTGTTGTGTGATGGAAATGCTGACCAGTGTAATTCCCAGACTGCTGTCCCATGACTTTTGGCATGATATTGTATGGGACTGCATATAGTGGTTATATTGGTTATGTATTGTGACACACTGTAAAAACTTACATAAGAACTTAAGAAAAGAGATTTTTTAATATCAACAGTTATTCATAAATATCTATCTATCTATCTATCTATCTATCTATCTATCTATCTATCTATCTATCTATCTATCTATCTATCTATCTATCTATCTATCTATCTATCCTTGTTATTCTTGCTTTATATTTATTTGACTTCTTTCTATCCATTGATTTTTCATTTTTCATTCTGTCTTTCTTTCTCTCTTGATCTTTTCATCTTTTTATCTATTTTTATTCTATCTTTCTTTCTCTCTCTATCTATCTATCCTTGTGTTTCTTGCTTTATATTTTGCTTCTTAGTATCTTTCTTTTTCTGTTCCATCTTTTTTCACTTTGGTCTTTCTTTCTATCTTTTCTCTCCTTGTGTTTCTTCCTTTATATTTGGCTTTTTTTTTATCCATTCATTTTTCTTAAATAATTATTTTTTTCTTTAATTCTATATTTCTTTCTCTCTTAATTTTTCCTTTCTTTTCATGTTCCTTGCATCTTTTTTATTCTTCCGTCTTTATTTCCATCTTTGTTCCTGTCTTTCCATCTTTTTGTCCATCTTTTCTTTTTTTATCTGTGATTCATCCTGTCCTTGTCTTTCCATAGTTCTGTCTGTCTATCATTTTCTATCATTTCCATGTTCCTTTTTTACATGTTTTCATCTTTCTGACCATACTTTTCTTTTATCTTTCCATCTTTTCAATCTTTTTCTTTTCTTTGATTTGATAATTGATGGATGATTAACTTTAATAATGTAACATAGGTCGTGTCAGCCAAGAAAAAAACAAGACTAACCACTGAAGATGAGCTATTCTGCTATTCTGAGACACTTTGTGACAGACTAGCATGACTACCCACCAGGTTTCATTCCTGTCAATTGATGCCTTTTGGTGCATATTAACATACATGTCTACATACATGTCAAAAAATTAAAAGAGCACTTCAGTTTCTGAATCAGTATCTCTGGTTTTGCTATTTATAGGTTTATGTTTGAGTAAAATGAACATTGTTGTTTTATTCTATAAACTACACTAAACGACATTATTTCTTCCAAATTCCAAATAAAAATATTGTCATTTAGAGCATTTATTTGCAGAAAATGAGAAATGGAAACAATCAGAAATCAATATTTGGTGGAATAACTCTGTTTTTTTATTCACAGTTTTCTTGGCATCATGTTCTCCTCCACCAGTCTTACACACTGCTTTTGGATAACTTTATGCTTTTTGCTCACTCCTGGTGCAAAAATTCAAGCAGTTCAGTTTGGTTTGATGGCTTGTGATCATCCATCTTCCTCTTGATTATATTTTTCAATTTGGTCAAATCAAAGAAACTCATCATTTTGAAGTGCTCTTATTCTTTTCCAGAGCTGTATTTGATTAATCCATCCCTTTCCATTCTAAGCAAAGTTAAAGCAGCCTTAATTCATATCCATAATCTGGAGTATAATCCAGTTGCTAAAAGCTGAGGAGCACTTTTACTCACATGATGTGATTCTTCCTACAACATTTACTGTTTAATTACAGAAAAAAAATAAAAATAATAAATGGTAGGCTATAAATAAATAATGAATTTAATCCAGAAATTAGTCACCAGCGCAGAAAACCTGCGTTTAATAAAGAGCAACTCCTGCGGGAGCGGAGATAAAATGTCCAGTGAAAGCAGTGTGAGAAACAGCTGTGTTGGGGAAGTACATGGGGATTAGAGCGCTTCGGAACATTTTAAGCGCATTACAGATTAAAAAAAGGTCAGAATGTTTAGCGACACAACACTAAACCTCTTAAGCCAAACCCAGTTGGGGTTTGGACTGAGTTTAGCCAGGGATGGAGAGAAAAAGACAGAGAGGGGGGGTCAGAGAAAGAGAGAGAGAAAGAGAGAGAGGGCAGATATTTACAGTTAAAAGTCAGTAGAGGAGTGTGTGTAAGAGACTCTGTGTGCCCTCTACTGTCTGAGCTGTGTAACTACGTCATCACCAGAGTATCAGTTACACCATCACCCCCCAATCACCTCCATCAGATCCGGATCCAGATCCAGATCCAGTTCTATTTCAATCAGTCCCTTACACCAGTAGAGTCAGATCAGATTCTCTCAGTTTAATCGCTTCTCTTTCAGTCACCGTTGTTCTATGGTTCTATGTCCCCAGATATATTTCAGTCAATTATTTTAGGTTCCATTTTAGTTGGTCATTTCTGTTTCAGTCAGTTCACTCAGCTCTACTTTTCTGTTTCCGTGTCAGTCAGCTGTATCTCAGCCAAAATCTCTCAGTTCTGTTTCAGTCAGTTCCATTTTCAATCATTTCTGTACCAGTTTCATTTTTAATCAGTTCCGTTTCAGATTATTTTGATTCAGTTACATTTGAGCCAGTTCCATTTCAGTTCCATTTTAGTCAATTCTATTTCGGTCAGTTCCATTTGAGTCAGTTCCATTTCAGTTCCATTTGAGTCAGTTCCATTTCATTTTCATTTGTGTCAGTTCCATTTCAGTCAGTTCCATTTCAGATTATTTTGATTCAGTTACATTTGAGCCAGTTCAATTTCAGTTACATTTTAGTCAATTCTATTTGAGTCAGTTCCATTTCAGATTAATTTAAGTCAGTTCCTTTTGAATCAGTTCCATTTCAGATTAATTTAAGTCAGTTCCTTTTGAGTCAGTTCCATTCCAGATCCATTTTAGTCAATTCTATTTGAGTCAGTTTAATTTCAGATTAATTTAAGTCAGTTCCTTTTGAGTCAGTTCCATTTCAGATCCATTTTAGTCAGTTCCATTTCAGTTCCATTTGAGTCAGTTCCATTTTTGTCAGTTCCATTCCAGTCAGTTTCATTTCAGTCAGTTTCATTTCAGTTACATTTAAATCAGTTCCATTTGAGACAATTACATTTCAGTCAGTTACATTTCAGTTACATTTGAGTCAGTTCCATTTCAGTTTTAATTTGAGTCATTTCCATTTCAGTTCCATTCAGTTCCATTTGAGTCAGTTCCATTTCAGTTTTAATTTGAGTCAGTTCCATTTCAGTTCCATTCAGTTCCATTTCAGTCAGTTCCATTTCAGTTCCTCTTGAGTCAGTTCCATTTCAGTTCCATTCAGTTCCATTTGAGTCAGTTCCATTTCAGTTTCATTTGAGTCAGTTCCATTTGAGACAATTACATTTCAGTCAGTTCCATTCAGTTCCATTTGAATCAGTTCCATTTCAGTTCCATTTCAGTTTCATTTGAGTCAGTTCCATTTGAGACAATTACATTTCAGTCAGTTGCATTTTAGTTTCATTTGAGTCATTTTCATTTCGATCAGTTTCGTTTCAGTCAGTTCTGTTTCAGACTAATATTGCATTAACAGTTAATTAACTGTAATAAAGCATGAATTACACAGCCCTGAACACACACACAGAGCTTTAACTCACACACACAGTTATCATGCGTTACCATCACTGTCCCACACTGAAGATTTATACAACCAGATAAATGAACACCATTCTCCATCCTGACTGAAACTGAGTGTTACCGGACTCAGCTGATCCTGAATCAGAGCCCAGAGCAGCAGATGGACCGAGCTGGACTGAACCGGACTGAATGGAGGTCAATGTAGACAGTCAATGTGGACTGAACTGTGGAGTTATGGGGTTCCGTGTTAGATGGTATATTTTAATAATGGTCATAGTGTAACACTGTTTATATTTTGCAAGAGTGTGTGTGTGTTTGTGTGTGTGTGTAGTGTGTGTTTGTGCCGTCAGCTAGTAGGAATGCATCTGCACCGCCAGTGCTAAGATGGCTGCCAAACACTAACATGGCTGCCAGGTTTCTGGAGGGAGAGAAAGAGAGAGAGAGCAAAAGAAAGAAAGAAAGAGAGAGAGAGAGAGAGAGAGAGAGAGAGAGAGAGAGAGATTAGACTGTAGTTCACTTTCACTCGTTTTCTTGTTTGTAGTATTTAGACTCTGGAAGACTGGTGGCTCTTTGTTTTATGCAAGTGTGTGTGTGTGTGTGTGTGTGTGTGTGTGTGTGTGTGTGTGTGTGTTTCTTCTCTATCCTAATCTCCACCACACTGTATCGAATTTTGCTGGCATTCACTGGCATCTTCCTTTATCACCTATGGGCGACTGATACACACCTACACATAGTTCCTCTCTCTCTCTCTCTCTCTCTCTCTCTCTCTCTCTCTCTCTCTCTCTCTCTCTTTCTCCCTTTCTCTTTCTCTCTCTGTCTATCTCACTCGCTCGTTTTCTTGTACAGTGCCATTGCTCTAATGAAAATCTGTAACTATTTCAAAGTCCCAAATGCATTTTCTGACCAAATTAAAGTATCTAATCTTTCTCTCTCTCTCTCTCTCTTTCTCTCGCTCTGTCTCTCTCTCTCTCTCTCTTTCTTTCACACAGAATCAGGACAATCAGACAGTTCCAGCCAGCAAGCAGACTCAGACATCAAACCCCCACCAAACGGTAAGATCAGACCTTCCAGAAGCTCACCGTTCTAAGCCAGAAGCTGCTATGATGTCATTGAGGCCTAAACCCTATGTGCACGTGATGTCATTAAAGAGTATTGCAAAAAAAAAAATTGGAGGGTCAGTAAGTTCTTAGATTGCACAGTCAATAATATCATTGAGATTCTATGCTAAATAAGTCTGTGATGTCAGAAGAGGGTTTGAGGTCATTAAGTTACAGGCTAAAAGAGTCTGTGATTTACAAAGACAATTACAGTAAGTCTGAGGCCAGAAGAATGTGTGATGTAATTGTGTTAGAATCTAATCTGTGATGTCATTGAGTTGCAAACCAGAATAGTCTACAGTGTCATTAAGATGTCAATAAGTTAAAAACCTGGAGAGTATATGATGTCATTGAGTTCTATGCCAAAAGAGTTTGTGTTGTTATTCATGTCCAAGCCAAAGTAGTTTGTGAAGTCACAGTGACAGAATAAGAGTTTGTGATGTCACAGAGGTAGCTCTAGGCTATAGGAGTTTGTGATGCCATAGAGGTCTAAACTAGGAAAGTCTGTGATGTCATTAAGATCTAGGCCAAAAGAGTATATGATTTCATTGTGTTATAATCTAATCTGTGATGTCACTGAGCTGCAAACAGCCTATAACATCACTGAGTTCTCAGCTAGAAGAATGAAGAATATGTGATGTCATTAAAGGAGAACTCTGGTGTAAAATGGGCTTTTGTTGCAGTAAAACATGATAAAAAGTTATTACCTTTGATGACTAGCACACCTTCGTTCTCCCACAGCGTTCTGAGATCCAGAAATTTTAACAGTTTGTCCAACAAACACCCTTCAGACTGGGTGAAACGGGGCATAATTTACCCTGATATATCACTTTTTCCACTGTTATCCAGCTCAAAGTAGCTCCACACCTCAGTGCTAGAATCTGGAGAGCCCTGACATTTAAAACGAGGCATTAATAACCTAAAAAAAAAGTGCAGAAGAAGCTTATAAAAAAAAGTGCAGAAGAAGCTTATAAAAAAACACTGTTTACATCCCATAATGCTACTAGCTTCAGCTCAGAGCACCGCCATCACTGTACTGATAATAACATAGACATATATTTGCATAGACTCCGCATAGGCTGCCTCCTGGTGCTGGCTGCTACGCTGTGCGGAATCTATGTATATATATATATATGTCTATGTTATTATCAGCAGAAGCTAGCATTATGGGATGTAAACAATGTTTTAATGAGCTTCTTGTGCACTTTTTAAGTTATTAATGCATCGTTTTAAATGTCAGGGCTCTCCGGATTCTAGTAAGGTGTGGAGCTACTTTGAGCTGGATAACGGTGGAAAAAGCGATTTATCAGGGTAAATTATGCCCCGTGTCACCCAGTCTGAAGGGTGTTTGGACAAACTGTTAAAATTTCTGGATCTCGGAACGCTGTGGGAGAGCGGAGGTGTGCTATTCATCTAAGATAAGTACTTTTTATCATGTTTTGCTACAACAAAAGTCCATTTTACACCAGAGTTCTCCTTTAAGTTGTAAAGCTAGAGGAGTCCATGATGTCACTGAGTTTTAAACCCTCGTAATTTCCTCCTGCAGGACATTTGAGCTTCCAGGATTGCTTTGTAACGTCGGGGGTTTGGAACGCAGCCGAACTAGTACGAGTGTCACAGAGTGAGTACACACACACACACACACACACATCACACACACACGGTTTTGACTTTCACATATGTGGTCAAATTGCACTCAGTAAACACACAGAGTAAATAAATGTTGATTAATGTGTTTATACTTTTCTGGAAAGCACATTATTTTAGTATTAAGATTCATTTAGATTAGTTTTAATACTGATGATTTCCTTCTATTTATCTTTCCCTCTCTCCTCAGCCCCGGTTGCCACGGCGTCAGGTCCTAATTTTTCATTGGCTGACCTGGAGAGTCCTGGTTACTACAACATCAACCAAGTTGCCCTGGGCCGACGGTCCTTGACATCACCGCCGTCTACCAGGTACCCACTCAGACACAAATACACACACTCTTCCACGATGTCACTGATTTTTGAGCCAAAAAAAAAAGTGACATCACTGTGGTTTAACCTGGAAAATCATATGATGTCATATTGTCATTTAATGTCATTAAATTTTAAACCAAAAAAGTAATAATAATATAGACAGAATTCAAACAGGTTACAGACAGAAGGCCTGGTAAACCACACGAGTGAGGGATGTCACTGTGATGTCACTCTGATGACATCAGATTGGATTATAAATCACAGTACTCTGTGATTTCACTGACGTTTAACCTAATTAAAAGAATTCTATGATGTCAGCGAATGTTATACTCCAAAAGAACTTGTGATGTCATTATGGGCTAAACCATGTGATGGCATTGAAGGAATTCTATGGACAGAATTAATGCAATTTATGGACAGAAGATGTGATGTCACTGAGATCTAATCCAAAAGAGTCTGTAGTTGAATTAAATTCAAAGTAGAGTAACTTTGATGTCATGTCTGTGATGTCATTGAATTCTAATCTGAAAGCAGATGTGATGCCATTGAGTAGAGTTTAACCCAGATGTCATTGGGTTATAATTAGGGCTGCAACAATTAGTCGATATAATCGATAATGTCGATTATTTAAATTTGTCGACTACAAATTTAATTGTCGACTAATCGTTAATTTATAACAGTCCTGCATGACACAAAGTGCTGGGGACAGAAGCGCAATGGGTGATGGGAAACTTTCTCACTCCAAAAGTGTCTAAACACAACAGATTATATATTTACTTACTAAATATAAGTACTTTCCACTTAAAAAAAACATCCAGACATTTAAATGCTTTTTAAATATCATGTTCAGCTGTTTCTATTGAAATAATCGCGAATGATCGACTAATCGAATAGATAATCAGCAGATTAGTCGACTACCATAATAATCGTTAGTTGCAGCCCTAGTTATAATCCAAAACACTCTGTGATATCTTTACTTTTTATAAGTTCATATACATTCTAAACCACAGCAGGTTTTAATGTTAATGAAATCTAAGCCAAAAGTGCAAATGATGTCATTGACATGATGAGTTATAGGCCAGAAGAGGATGTGATGTCATTAAATTGCAGTATAAGCCAAAACACAAATACGGACAGAATTAATGCAGATCTGAAAACATATTTAAAGTTGAACCTAAATGC